>NW_023995177.1:47500-135000 GCF_015586225.1 Lucilia sericata | reverse complement strand
CACATACTATATGAGCTACTTCAAAAAAAAGTGATTACAATCTACAGAATAGTCAGGACACAAACCTCTCCACTTAGTATTGTGCAGAACAGAACTTGTGTATAGGGAAATTTTTATAATGATTGTTAACATTTTAATTGTTGATATTTACATAGTAACAGTTTATATATATATGTACATATTTTAATTTGTTATTTATAAATGTTACTAAATTTAAAATTGTAGATGTACCTACATATTTATTGTAGATGTACCTACATATATATATATATATATAACATTTATAAATAACAAATTAAAATATGTACATATGTATATAAACTGTTACTATGTAAATATCAACAATTAAATATATATATATATATATATATATATATATATATATATATATATATATATATATATCTATATATATATATATATATTATATATATATATATATATATATATATATATATATATATGTAGGTACATCTACATATATATATATATATATATATATATATATATATCAAAAAGGTATCAAAAAGTCCCCTTTTATGGGTTTTCACTTAATCCGGGCTCTACATGCATAATTTTATATTTCTAGGTTCCATATTATAGAAAATTCAAAAAGTACCCTTTGAAGAACGACAAAGTGCCAAACAGTCTCCTTTTATAGGTTCTCACATAATCCAGGATCTACATGCAATTTCATGTTTCTGGGTTCAATATTATAGAAATTTCAAAAAGTGCCCTTTTATAGGTTTTCACATAATCCGTGCTCTTCATACTTAATTACATGTTTCTAAGTTCAATATTTTAGAAAATACAAAAAGTGCCTTTTAAAGACTGAAAAAGTGCCAAAATGTCCCATTTTATACGTTCTAAATTAATCCAGGCTCTACATGCTTAATTTCATATCTCTAGGTTCAATATTAGATAAATTTCAAAAAGTACCTTTTGAAGAAGGAAAAAGTCCTCTTTTATGGGTTCTCACTTAATCCAGACATACTTAATTTCATGTTTCTAGGTACAATATTATAGAAATTTCAAAAAGTACCTTTTGAAGAACGAAAAAGTCCCCTTTTATGGGTTCTTACTTAATCCAGACTCTACATACTTAATTTCATGTTTCTAGGTTCAATATTATAGAAATTTCAAAAATTACCTTTTGTAGAACGAAAAAGTACAAAAGAGTCCCTTTTTATATGTTCTCGCCTAATCCGTGCTCTACAAACTTAATTTCATGTGTTTAGGTTCAATATTATAGAAAATTCAAAAAGTATATAGAAAATAGAAAAGTATATAGAAAATTAAAAAAAAAATTCAAAAACCTTTTGTAGAACGAAAATGTGCCCCTTTACAGGTTCTTACCTAATCAATGCCCTACATGATAAATTTCATGTTTCTAGGTTCAATATTATAGAAAATTCAAAAAGTACCTTTTGTAGAACAAAAAAGTTCTAAAAAGGCCCTTTTTATGTGTTCTGGCCTAATCCGGGCTCTACATACTTAATTTCATGTTTCTAGGTTCAAAACGTGCCTTTTGTAGAACGGAAAAGTACCAAAAAAGCAGCGTTTAAATATGCAGCAATAGCACAAGATTTGTTTTGTACGACTATGCAATAAATATAAAACTTTCAAAATTTTCCATCACATTTCTACTATAAATATTTGTTCTGTTTGTAATTTCTTTTAGCAGACGCAAAATATTTCAAAACAATCAAAATATACACTATCGGACAAAATAAAGTGCAAAAGTACTCATGTTATATTCTTTCAGCGAAAAATCTGTTAAATGATTACTGAATATGGAATTTTTTAAAATTCATTTAGTTTATATGCAATGCTACAAAAATTACAATAAAACAAAATCATTCCACCTAAAATTTTTCTGTATAACATCCAAAATTAAAGTAAATTCACCTTTTTGTCGGACAAAATAAAGTGTAAATTTTATATATCATTATTTAAATTTCTTGTATATCAAAATTTTTTATCTATTTTGGTTCTGATTTGAATATCTGGATCTACTTAAGCCATTTTTTAAATTTTTTTACCATTATTATTCGCAATCGCCTTCCCTTCCCCTTGCTTTCCCCCATACGATTATTTTCAAATGAAATCCGTTTTTGTTCGGTATTTCAGCAGAATTTTTTATCAATTGTGGTCAAAAATTAATCTATTGGATTTAGGGCGAAGGTCTGAGTAGGTCATTCCAATTTTTCAGTGTTTTTTTTTCTTACAGTAATGTTTTTAACCTTTGTCGTGTGTTTGAAGTCATAAATCTGTTGAGGCATTCAGTGTCCCAAATCCATTTTTACGGCATTTATTTAAAAAAAAAATTATTAAATACGCTCGTGAATTGCTCAATTGTTATTGTTTACTCCATCTTCACTAAGATTCCCGCTCCTAAGGTTGAATAATGTACCAATACCGATAGCCCCCCACCATAATGTTTAAAACCTGGGGTATTGTTTTTAAAATATTGTATATTGAAGGGTTTAACTCACACTCATTGTCGACATTTTAAAATTTTCGGTACAAATTAGGACTCATCTGACTATCTACGCAAATTTGAGGTAAAAAATACAAAATTAAATACTAAAACCGAAAAAAAATGTCCGTGCTTTTAAATGTGTTGGTGAAAGATTGAACGTATGGGTCAGTTGACTCTTCGTATGTGTTTAATTTTTAATGTTAGCTGTGGGGAACCTAGGGGAAATTTATTCAAAAAGCTCTAGTGAACACTATATGAGCATATTACAGTCAAATCTTAAGATCAGTGCCTTCGAAATGGACTTGGGCAACTTTATATCTCGGAAAGATAATAAGCTTAAGCGCTTGATAAAGTTAAAAAATAGCATTACTGTAGGAAAGAACACTGAAAATTTAAATAAGTTGCTCAGAGCACCGCCCTAAATCCAATAGATTAATTTTGGACCACAATTGATCAAAAAATTCCGATGAAATAGTGATCAAAAACGGATTTCTTTTGAAAATAATCATATGCGAAAAGCAAGGGGAAGGAAAGGCGATTGCGAATAACAATGGTGACAAAATTACCAAAATGGCTTAAGTAGATCCAGATATTCAAATCAGAACCAAAATAGATAAAAAATTTTGATATACAAGAAATTTAAATAATGATATATAAAATTTACACTTTATTTTGTCCGACAAAAAAATTGAATTTACTTTTATTTTAGAAGTTTTACAGAAAAATTGTAATTACAATAATTTAGTTTTATTGTTATTATTGTAGCGTTGTATATTAACTAAATGATTTTGAAAAAAATTTCCATATTCAATAATCATTTAACCGATTTTTCGATGAAAGAATATAGCATGAGTACTTTTGCACTTTATTTTGTCCGATAGTGTATTTTTCTGTTTTAGCAGAGCCAGTTGCATTTTATATGTATGTATGTGTGTATGTATGTATGTGGCCAGCCGCCGCCGATTTGAGCCGTCTCGGCTTGTATCTCTGATGTGTGCTGCTAGAAATTTCAAAGTAATGTTGCAATTTTTAGCACAAAGTATACAGAGGTGTCACTTTTGACATTTAAAAAAGTCTAAAATCAGCTTTTGTTTGATTTTGAAATTGTTTGGTGAGAAGAGGTATATAAAATACAGCTAAAAAAATTATTGAATTCGTTTTGTGCGAAAGAGAGGGAAATAGTTTTTTGCTCGTAACGCCTCTGTATACCCTGTGTTTTTAGTAGCAAGAATATTAAAATGTGAAGATTTTAAAATATTTTTATACCCACCATCAAAAAAGATGGGGGGTATATTGTTTTTGTCATTCCGTTTGTAACACATTGAAATATTCGTCTAAGTCCCACAAAAGTATATATATTCTGGGTCCTTATTAGATTCTAAGACGATCTAGCCATGTCCGTCCGTCTGTCCGTCTGTCCGTCTGTCCGTCTGTCCGTCTGTCCGTCTGTCTGTCTGTCTGTCTGTCTGTTGAAAACACGATAGAGTCCAAATGGAAGCAGCTAGCGAGCTGAAATTTTGCACAGATACTTTTAGTTGATGCAGTTTGTTTGGTATTGAAAATGGGCAATATCGGTCCACAATTTCGCCTAGCCCCCATATAAGGCCCCCTTCAGAAAATGACTTTATCGCTCATAACTTGCTAAGGGAAGAACCAATAGCGGTGAGATTTGGCACAAACATGTTTCATGGGAATCAAAAGGTCTTTGTTATATTTTATAAGGATCGGTCCATAATTGACCCTACCCCCCATATAAAATCCCCTTCAGAAAATGACTTTATCGCCCATAACTGGCTAAGAGAAGCATCAATAGCGGTGAAATTCGGCACAAACATGTTCTATGGGAACTTAAATCTCTCTGTAAAATTTTATAAGGATCGGTCCATAATTGACCCTACCCCCCATATAAAGTCCCCTTCAGAAAATGACTTTATCGCCCATAACTGCCTAAGAGAAGCATCAATAGCAGTGAAATTCGGCACAAACATGTTTTATGGGAACCTAAATCTCCTTGTAAAATTTTATAAGGATCGGTCCATAATTGACCCTACCCCCCATATAAAATCCCCTTCAAAAAATGACTTTATCGCCCATAACTGGCTAAGAGAAGCATCAATAGCGGTGAAATTCGGCACAAACATGTTCTATGGGAACTTAAATCTCACTGTAAAATTTTATAAGGATCGGTCCATAATTGACCCTACCCCCATATAAAATCCCCTTCAGAAAATGACTTTATCGCTCATAACTTGCTAGGGGAAGAACCAATATCGGTGAAATTCGGCACAAACATATTTTATGGGAACCTAAATCTCTTTTTAAAATTTTATAAGGATAGGCTCATAATTGACCCTACCGCCCATATAAAGTCCCCTTCAGAAAATGACTTTATCTCCCATAACTGGCTAAGAGAAGCATCAATAGCGGTGAAATTCGGCACAAACATGTTCTATGGGAACATAAATCTCTTTGTAAAATTTTATAAGGATAGGCCCATAATTGACCCTACCCCCCATATAAAGTCCCCTTCAGAAGATGACTTTATCGCATATAACTGGATAAGAGAATCGTTAATAGCGGTGAAATTAGGCACAAACATGTTTTATGGGAACATTAATCTCTTCATATAATTTTATAAGGATCGGTCCATAATTGACCCTACCCCCCATATAAAGTCCCCTTCAGAAGATGACTTTATCGCCCATAACTGGCTAAGAAAAGTATCAATAGCGATGAAATTCGGCACAAACATGTTTTATGGGAACATAAATCTCTTTGTAAAATTTTATAAGGATAGGCCCATAATTGACCCTACCCCCCATATAAAGTCCCCTTCAGAAAATGACTTTATCGGCCATAACTGGCTAAGAGAAACATCAATAGCGGTGGAATTCCGCACAGACATGTTTTATGGGAACGTAAATTTCTTCGTAAAATTTTATAAGGATCGGTCCATACTTGACCCTACCCCCCATTTAAAGTCCCCTTCAGAAAATGACTTTATGGCCTATAACTGGCTAAGAGAAGCATCAATAGCGGTGAAATTCAGCACAAACATGTTTTATGGGAACATTAATCTCTTCATATAATTTTATAAGGATCGGTCCATAATTGACCCTACCCCCCATATAAAGTCCCCTTCAGAAGATGACTTTATCGCCCATAACTGGCTAAGAAAAGCATCAATAGCGATGAAATTCGGCACAAACATGTTTTATGGGAACATAAATCTCTTTGTAAAATTTTATAAGGATAGGCCCATAATTGACCCTACCCCCATATAAAGTACCCTTCAGAAAATGACTTTATCGCCCATAACTTTCTAAGAGAAACATCAATAGCTGTGAAATTCGGCACAAACATGTTTTATGGGAACATAAATCTCTTCGTAGAATTTTATAAGGATCGGTCCATAATTGACCCTACCTCCTATAAGGTCCCCTTCAGAAAAGGACTTTAATGCTCATATCTGCCTTAAGAAGCATATGCATAACAATAAAATTCGACATAAAAAAGTTTTATAGGAACTAAAATCATTTTCTTAAATTTTATGAGGATGTGTCCATAATTGACCCTAACCCCCTAATAAGGTCTCCTTTATACAATGACTTTAACGCTCATTACTGACTCAAAAATGTGAGTACAGCGGTAAAATTATACATAAACAAATTTCGTGCGAGCCAAAACCTCTCTATCAAATTTTATAAGGATCGGTCCTTATTGAAATCGGTCTATAATTGATTCGCTCCAGAAAATCACTTAAACGCTCATGTGTGACTCAAAAGTTCTTCCAAATTATGGTAGTTTTATAGGAACTGAAATTTTTCAACTGAATTTGATGAAGATCGGTCGATAACTATCAAACCCCCATTTTCGGCTTTCTTCAGAAAATTACTTTAAACCTCATGACTGAATTAAAAATACGAGTACAGCGACATTAGATACAAACAATTATTGAATAAACCGACAAGGATAGGTCCATAATTGACTCTACCCTCCATATAACCACTCTTACAAAAAAACAGTTTTTGGTTATAAATATTGGGTCAAACAAAATTAATATTTTTAATTCGGAATAGCACGGTCCATGCTTAAGCCCTTGGCCCTCTTCCAAATATGTCCGTGATGTTCATATTAATATCAACATATGATTCAAACTAGATCGATAATATCAAAATTTATTAATAAGGATGATTTGATGGTGGGTATATAAGATTCGGCATGGCCGAATATAACACTCTTACTTGTTAGTATTATATTGATAGAAATGTGTATTTTACTGCATGCAAGGCTGCCAGATGAATTTTTGAAAAAATCGTCAATTTCCCGATAAATTTTTAAATAATCGTCATTTTGGTTTTAAGAAATCGTCAAAAAAATCGGAGAATATGAAAAGCTTAAAATTTTTATAAAAAATTAAAAATATTGTAATATTTTAGGATGAAATATATTAAAAAATTTATAATATTAATACAAATTTATGTAAAATTCGAAAAATACGGAATATTATTGATCAAAATTCAATAAACTTTGAGTTTTGAAGAATATTCGACAGTAATGTTAATTCTTTTCTAATGTTCTCATAATGTTTTCAATGTTCTGGCATTTTTAAAAATATCAAACATAAATACTGCTAAAATTTACATAGTGTACACATATAGTTTTTAGGTATAGAAACTTTTTCATCTTTTTCCTTAAATTTCTCAAAGTTTGTTGCAATATTGCTTGTTTTGGTGCACAAGGAAAGCCTGTTTGTAAAATTTTTTTCTGTAAGCAAGTACTTACCCAGCAAAAAATATTCTTGATTTGGAAGCAATAAATATAACTACTGCATCTTTAACTCCTTCCTCTATTGAATCTTAAAATTATTGCCTTACAAAAAAGATTTTGGAAGGCATATATTCAGCAATTATTGTTTGTGGTGTAGAAATTTGCTCTCAACAGCTCTAAAGTCACTTAATTTTTTCATCTTTCTAAATTTAAATCAATGTTCAGTGTTGAAAAAGAATATTAATTCAGTGTTGAAAAAGAATATTAATATGCACATTATGGATTCCTTAGGTAGAGCCTCTAAGAGAAGAATCCCAAGCAGTAACAACTGCTCTCTGCCTTACAAATCTGCTTCCGAGGAAGCACTATTTTTTGCTGGGTAGATATAAAAAGATTAAACTTGGTGAGATTTCTTCGTATAATTTAGTTCTTTTACAAAACTTTTTTGTACTGGATTTAACTTATACAGTGTGAAAATTTGGTTCAGATCTGTCGATCTCTTCAAAAGTTATAAGAAATAATGTGCATAGCATACACATTTAGATGTAAAATATGTTTAAGCTTTGAGAGCTTAAAACTCAAAACGCACTTTATCGACTTAGAATGTTTCATAATAGATCTTCTAGAATTTAATTTCTAGTTTTCATTATAATATAAATTCTATTTTTACTGAATTCCAAGTTTAATATTAATTTCCTTTTTTCACTGTAAAATAAAAAATTATAAAATCTTTAATTTTTTTAATTTTTCAAAAATCGTCAGTTTCAAGGAAAAAATCGTCAAATCGTCACTTTGCTATTTTTGAAACGAAGAATCGTCAAAATGACGATAAATCGTCAAATCTGGCAGCTATGACTGCATGTGGTTTCTAATATATTGGTAAATTTAAACGCTGCCAAAAAGTCCTCTTTAATGTGTTCTCCCCTAATCAAGGCTCTACATACTTAATTTCATGTTTCTAGCCAATAACAACGTAACGTGATGTACATTCTTTGCTTTGTGTTTATAAACAAGAAATTACAATAACAAAAAAATTTACCGTTTGATACTGTGTTTTGTTTTTGTTTGGTTATTGTTTCTGTATAAGCGTGCACGAAAAATGTAAATTACTCATATCTTCGTTATTTATGGGCCAATTGGGCTGATTTTAAATAGCGGTCTATTCGATCGTATTTCCGATAGAATTATTGAAAATTCGGATCTCGCAGATATCTGGGGTCTTCTGAAAACTGATTTCAACATACACACAGACAGACAGACGGACATGGCTAAATCGACACCGCTATCTATAAGGATCCAGAATATATACTTTATAGGTTCGGAAAATGATATTATAGCAATATTTGAAGAAATGTTCACTACAATTCTTGTTCTACTCGGAACAAATAGTATCAATTCCCAGGTATTTAAATTTTCGTTTATTTTGTCTCACTGTGTTATGTATCCGTCACTATGAAATCGATTCTAGTCCGATTGGTATACTTTCAGATGGGTGTACTATACAATTTTCTGACCCGAAAATAAACCCCCCATCAAAAAAGACGGGGGTACATTGTTTTTATACCCACCATCAAAAAAGATGGGGGTATATTGATTTTGTCATTCCGTTTGTAACACATCGAAATATTGGTTATAGACCCACAAAAGTATATATATTCTGGGTCCTTATTAAATTCTAAGATGATCTAGCCATGTCCGTCCGTCTGTCTTTCTGTTGAAAGCACGATAGAGACTGAACCAAAAGATCTAGGGAGCTGAAATTTTGCATAAATATTCTCTATTACTGCAGTTTGTTTGGTATTGAAAATGGGCAATATCGGCCGATATTTTCACCTAGCCCCCATACAAGTGCACCCTCGGAATATAGTGTAACCAGACATAACTGTTATAAAAAACCGAATATAGAGACTAAATTCGACATAAATTAGTTTCGACATAAATAAGTTTCATATGACTCAAAATCTTTCTACGAAAATTTATGAGGTTCGTCCATAATTGACCCTACTCCCCATATAAGGTCCCTTCCAAAAATGACTTTAACGCTTATTACTGATCTCAGAATAAGAATATAGCGATGAAATTAGACATAAATAAATTTCATATGACCCAAAATCTTTTTACCAAATTTTATAAGGATCGGTTCCTAATTGACTCTACGCCCCATATAAGGTCCCCTTCCGAAAATTACTTTAACGCTTATTACTGATTTTAAAATTCAATATGAAATTCGACATACATAAATAAGTTTCATATGACCCAAAATCGCTCTTCTAAATTTATGAGGATTGGTCCATAATTGACCCTGCCGCCCATATAAGGTCTCCTTCAGAAAATGACTTTAACACTGAATAAAAAAGGCTTAAAAATACGAATATACCGATGAAATTTGACACAAATAAGTAAGGAACTTAGCCAAAAACTTTCTACCAAATATAATGAGGATCGCTCAAAAATGGTCCCTTCTCATGGTTTATAAATTGGACGAAAATGTTTTGTTAATTCGAAAGAGCTCGGTCCATAATTGACATAAGGCCCTGATATTTATAGGGGATTATTCCTTTTACGGTATACGGTTTGATGGTGGGTATATAAGATTCGACATAGCCGAATATAACACTCTTACTTGTCGTCATTCCGTTTGTAACACATCGAAATATTCATCTAAGACCCATAAAAGTATATATATTCGGGATCCTTATTATACCCTTCAAGGTATATATGTATGAGTTTGTCATTCCGTTTGTAATTTTTATAATATAATTTGCCGACCCTATAAAGTATATATATTCTGGATCCTTATAGATAGCGGAGTCGATTTAGCCATGTCCGTCTGTGCCTCTGTCCGTCTGTCTGTATGTTGAAATCAGTTTTCAGAAGACCCCAGATATCTGCTAGATCCGAATTTTCAATAATTCTATCGGAAATACGGTCGAATAGAACGCTATTTAAAATCAGCCCAGTCGGCCCATATAAAACGAAGATATGAGTAAAAATCCGAGACCACCTCTGAAAATTTCATTAAAAATTTACATTTTTCGTGCATGCTTATACAGAAACAATAAACAAACAAAAACAAAACACAGTATCAAACGGTAAATTTTTTGTTATTGTAATTTCTTGTTTATAAACACAAAGCAAAGAATGAACATCGCGTTACGTTGTTATTGGCTAGAAACATGATATTAAGTATGTAGAGCCAGGATTAGACGAGAACACATTAAAGGGGACTTTTTGGTATTTTTTCGTCCTACAAAAGGTACTTTTTGAATTTTCTAAAATATTGAACCTAGAAACATGAAATTTATCATGTAGGGCCTTGACAAGGTAAGAACCTATAAAATAATATTGTAACTAGAAACATGAAATTAAGTATGTAGAGTCCGGATTAGACCAGAACACATAAAATGTACTTTTTTTTACATTTTCGTTCTACAAAATGTACTCTTTGAATTTTCTATAATAATGAACCTAGAAACATGAAATTTAGCATGTAGGGCCTTGACTAGGTAAGAACCTATAAAAAGGGACTTTTTGGTACTTTTTCGTTCTACAAAAGGTACTTTTTGAATTTTCTACAATATTGAACCCAGAAACATGAAATTAAGTATGTAGAGCCCGGATTAGGCGATAACAAATGAATTTTCTTTAATATTGAACATAGAAACATGAAATTTAGTATGTAGAGCCCGGACTAAGCGAGAGCACACAAAAGGGACTTTTTGGTACTTTTTCGTTCTACAAAAGGTACTTTTTGAATTTTCTATAATATTGAACCTAGAAATATGAAATTTAGAATGTAGGGCCTTGTCTAGGTAAGAACCCACAAAAGGGAACTTTTTGGTACTTTTTCGTTCTACAAAAGGTACTTTTTGAATTTTCTATAATATTGAACCTAGAAACACAAAATTAAGTATGTAGTGCCCGGATTAAGCCAGAACACATAAAAGGGAATTTTTGGTACTTTTTCGTTCTACAAAAGGTACTTTTTGAATTTTCTATAATATTGAATCTAGAAACATGTAATTAAGTATGAAGAGGCCGGATTATGTGAAATCCTATAAAAGGGCACTTTTTGGTACTTTTCCCGTTCTTCAAAAGGTACTTTTTGAAATTTCTATAATATTGAACCTAGAAACATAAAATTGCATGTAGATCTTGGAGAACCTATAAAAGGGTACTTTTTGGTACTTTGTCGTTCTTCAAAGGGTACTTTTTGAATTTTCTATAATATTGAACCTAGAAATATTAAATTATGCATGTAGATCCCGGATTAAGTGAGAACCCATAAAAGGTGACTTTTTGGTACCTTACCGTATTACAATTGGTATTTTTTGTAATAAAATTCGTACTGACTGTTTTTAACACATCAAGGTGAAGGGTATATAAGATTCGGCACAGCCGAATATAGAACTCTTATTTGTTAAATTCTAAGACAATCTGTTCGTCTGTCCGTTGAAAACACGATAGAGTCCAAATGGAAGTAGCTAGCGCACAGTGGTCGAAATACGCATTCTGCCATCATTTAATTTAAAACAGCGTTGAAACATAATTATTTATTTTTGTTTCACTTGGAAAAGTATAAAAAATTAAATTTTAAACACATTTTATTTATATTAATAATTTAAATAAAAATATTGCACAATTGATACATAATTTTAAGGCAAAAATGCATGTTTCCTGTATATTTTGTTCTATTTGGTTTCGGGAATATAAAGAAGGGCGCTTAGAGATCGAGGAAATAAGAGGATCAGAAGAGAAGTGAATGCATCAAATCTTCCATAGTGTTTTTTCTTGAATTTTTTCGTGTATGTTGTTCTCTAAAATTCCTTAGATCCTTATTTCTCGATTCCTGAGCTTCTTCAGACATCATCTCTATTGGTAGAGATACGTGGTTTATAATATCGGCTCTATGAATTAAAATTTTGTGCAAGGAAGACGGCATATAGAACCATGGATATAGCGCAACAAATTTTTCTGCTGTTTGTATACAATACATTTGAAATGTATTGTATACAAACAGCACGACATACATAGTTCGTAAAATTACACTAAATCTGCTTATTAATTCTACATTGACACCGGTCTAAATAGCAGCTAAATTTGGTTTCTGAAAAAATCTTCTTGCAGTGTTACCGTTATTAGTATTTCCTGACCCAGGCCTAGGAATATCAACTAATAAAGACATTCTATTTCTCAATTTTTTTTGTATGTCTACTTTAGTTTGTTGAACTATGTCTTTGTCACAACCACGAATTTGCCATTTATTTATAGGCAATCGGTATGCAATGTGTAGAATGCATTCAAAGCATCTTATCCACGCATGGAGTGTTGGCAAGCCATATTCAATCATATTTGTATTACATGATCGATTTTTGACAGCATTTAAGTCGTTCATCATTGTAGGTGAGGCTCCGCAAATGCCACATTTTTGCGACGAGGATTCTGCTACAACACTAAACACTTTTCCATCTATCATGGTCATGTAAAATTTGTGATACATTTGAAAAAACTCAAATTGTGTAGGTTTTATTTCCAAAATTTGCTTTTTAACTGCTTCAACTTCCCTACTAACTAATTCAGAGGTTTCTTTTTCGAAATCAATTTAATTGATCTACAAAACCGTGTTGAAGAAGGTCGTGAATTCTCCCAAAGTATAACATCCCCCATTTTTATTTGCAATGGCACAATATACACAGCAAATATGTTTTCATCTATTCGAAGCGATTCAGCGTCAGAAAATCGTTGCCGATAAGTGAAATGTCTACTACTGCCATTACATCCCCATTTATATATAGCTGTAATTGGATCTTCATTGATATTCATAAAACACTCCTTTTGCAATTCAAGTATCCTCCTTACAGTATGGTCAACCAAGCTCTGCAAAGGTACTTCTGCAGACCTATCAGTAATTTCGACTCCGAGAGGATAACATTTATTTTTTTGCTAACAACAATCTATCATATGATGGATACATGTTTGCATTTCTTATTTTTTGCACCAGTTTGCATAAGTTTGTAGGAATTTTTTGAGAAGCCGCCGTCCACGTATAGACCCGAAGCTTCATTGGGCGTATATGCAATAGATTTACTGACCTCTGAAGCCATAGATTTTTTAATCTTAGCAGCAACTTCTTTGTCAGAATGTACCATTGATACCACTTCAGATGCACTTCTTTTTCCCACTTTGTTTAAACTAACGCGGGTGGCCACTACAAGCTCCTCACAAGAGGTTTCATTCACAAGTTTTGAAACTTTGTTTATTTGGGTTTTAGGGGACCATTCTTCGAACTCTTTTGTAGGTCGTCCAGCATTATGACTTGTTGTTGGTTGCTCAAACAATAAAATTTCACTGTCCAACCAATCTTTATTGCGTTCTTCAAAATTCGATAGAGTTCTGTTGGAGTTCTTCCACTTTTCTACCAGTCTACTTATAAAGCCTCTCAGTTTCTTTTTAATTTCTCGGCACTGATTTCGACATTTTATAGGAACCTCAATATCTCTGTAAAATTTTATAAGGTTCGCTCCATAATTGACCCTACCCCCCATATAAGGTCCCCTTCAGAAAATGGCTTTAACGCTCATAAATGTCTAAAAGAAGCATCTATAGCGATGAAATTCGACATGAACATTTTTTATAGGAACATAAATCGCTTTGTAAAATTTTATAATGATCAGTCCATAATTGACCCTACCCCCACATAAGATCCTCTTCAGAAAATAACTTAAACGCTCCGTTAACTGTTTAAAGAATCATCTATAGCGATGAAATTCGACATTGTCATATTTTATAGGATCCTTAATCGCTTTGCAAAATTTTATAAGGATCGGTCCATAATTGACCCTATGCCCCATATAAGGCCCCCTTCAGAAAATGACTTTAACGCGTATAACTGTCCACAAGAATCATCTATAGCGTTGAAATTCGACCTGAACATGCTTTGTAAAATTTTATAATGATCGGTCCATAGTTGACCCTATCCCCCATATAAGGTCCTCTTCAGAAAATGGCTCATAAATGTCTAAAAGAAGCATCTGTAGCGATGAAATTGGACATGAACATATTTTATAGGAACCTAAAACGCTTTGCCCTTCAAGGGAAATGTATAAGCTTTCATTTAAACAAAAGAAGGGCCCATTAAAAAAAAATTAAAAATATTAACAACATTTTTTTTTTAATTTTTCAAAAATTTTAAATTTTTTTTTGGAAAGAATCAACAAACAAACATATCTAAACAATTTTTGGTAGGACCAATAGGTGAAAAGTTACACTCATTTGAATAAAACCCTGTAAAACATCTGTGAAAAACATGTGAAATGTTTCTAACAACAATTCAGCAACATTTTTTCAATTGTATGAAATAATATAGACTCTAGTTAGTTCACGTGAAATTTTAAATAAAAGTTTATCAATATGTCTTTAATTATTGGAGGCCATGTGTCGTCAAATATCCATTATAAGTACATTACTTGATATTTCATAATTTAAATACAATTTTCATTCATAAAAAGTTTTTTTTTTTTTTTCAAACAAATTGAAAAAAATACATTTGCTTTTTAATTTAAGTGTACAGCTATTTTATTAGCATAAAAAATTGTGTTGCAGTATAATTATTGATAAAACCATAAATGGTACAACATTTTTTTGTATTGCCTTGCTTGTTAATAGAATATATCTCCAGTTTTGACCTACTTTTGTAAAATTTATCCAGTCTCGTATGTAGAGAGTTTATTAAAGTGGTCTTTGAATTGAACTCATATTCACTAGGGTCCCTGGTGTAACTGTTATATTTTTCGATAATTCCACAACAATTTTCAGGGAATTGGGCTTTGGTCCTCACGATTTTTTCGGTTCTTTAGCGTTAGTTATTAGCCAATTTAGTAGTCCTGGTTAACGAAAATTCCTAACCGTATGATGCCATACACAATTCTTCAATAGTTTATAATTGTTCGCTGACACGATACATTCAAAGAACAATGCTTCCATTGTTCACTTTTTTATGGCGCGTAAAATCAGCATTATTTTTAGTAAACTAACTAACTAATTTAATAATGATAAGGAACTACAAGACTAGAAGATAATCTTATTTTTTTGCTTCCTAAAGTATGACAGGTAATTTCAGTCAATACCAAAGTATGTATACGCAAAATTAAATATAACTTTATTATACCCTTCACCTTCGTGAGAAGGGTATATATAAGTTTGTCATTCCTTATACCCTTCACCTTCGTGAGAAGGGTATACAGTGACTTCCACAACTGTTCACAAAAACAGTAAATTATAATATTTTTAGTATAAACAATTTTTCCAGCTAGATAAAAATTTCATTCTTTATATTTTAAATATATTACGTCCTGAAAAATTAACTAAGCCATAAAATATGACATTAAATTTGATTTTCGTAGAAAACGAGAGAAAAATGTAATCATGTTTTTGCGAACACTATTGTAACCCTACTGATATATGGACATTTTCTATTTTCCGCATGGAAAAAAAATTGGATTTTTTCAAACTTTGAGCTACGAGCGGCACGTGTTAACGTCTATTAATCGAGCTCAAATTCTCAATATCTAGAAAGGGGAATCATTTTGTAGGGTTAAGACAAACAAGATTCCGACATTTTTTTCTCCCTGTATAAGATCCGGTCAGTTTAATATACATACCTACTTAAAAATTAAGTGTGGTTAACAATGCTCCCATGTTTTCACAATATATGTACCCTGTGATGGTTTGTGAATCTGATTGCCAGATACAAAAAAAGAAATTTCAAATTTGTTTGATGTGGAAACATTTTTTAAAATAATTTGTGTCCAAACTAAGCAAAAATGGAATTGCTGTCAAATAATTCATGTTAGAGTACAAATACAAACTTTCGGCTGCGGAGATAGAGGGTATATCTAGTGGTGATAGAGGGTATATATAAGTTTGTCATTCCATATGTAACACTCAGAAATATTCATCTTAAACCCAAAAAAGTATATATATTCCGGATCCTTATCAAATTCCGTTCGATTTAGCTATGTCCGTCTGTCTGCCTGTGTAAAACACGCTCACGTTAAAACTAAGCACATTAATTCAAACAAATTCTTTGAAAATATTCATATTGTCCTAAGCAGTTTGGTATTGAAAATCGGCAAAATCGGTTCACAACGTAAAAAATTTTTAGTAAAAATTTCTGACTACCTCGAAAAAATTAAATTTTTCCCTAATTCTCGAGTTGTTTTCTCAGAAAATACCCAAGATAATTCGAAGAATTTTGTCACACGTTATTTATTTTGCCCAGGGATCAATTATGTTCAAACTCAAAACAATCGGTACAAAATTTCCCATAGCCAACATACAAAGGTACATATTCTCGAAAACGTATTTATCGTTAATAACTTCGTTAACGGTATCACATATGTATTTAAATAATATGAACAAAAATTATATTACCAACGTAAATCTGTATAGGTCCAAAAATGGTCAATAGCTTCCATATAAGGTCCACTTCCGAAAATTTGCAACAAGGTTTCTGGATTAAATCACGTAAATTTCTAACATTTCTACGCTCGTTCTCGACCAAGAACATGTATGTTATGTCACAAGAACTTATGTTTTCTCCACTCAACATTATTATCCACATCGTATGCAACGGTTCTGAAGCAAAATCGTTGCAACATATACCTTGCATCTGTTTACCTGCCTTTCGTTTCTCCGACACTACCATATAGTCTAGTCTAAAGTCTTGTCTATACTCTACTTTATAGTCTAGTCTATAATTTCGAATTTCATCGAAATCGGAGAGGGTAAAGTACAAAACCTGCTCGAAAATTTTTAAAATGCCCCTCTAGTTTATAGTCTAGTCTATAGTCTATTCTATAGTCTAGTGACTAGACTATAGACAAGACTATAGACTAAACTTTAGACTAGACTCTAGTCTATAGTCTAGTCTAAAGTCTAGTCTATAGTCTAGTCTAAAGTCTAGTCTATAGTCTTGTCTATTCTAGTCTAGTCTAGAATATTCTAAATAAAAATGTGAATTTCTATTTGAAATTTAGAAAAGTACAATTGAAATGGAGAATTTTGAATTGAAATTGAAAAAATTTCAATTGAATTTGGGGAACTTTCAAATGAAATTGAGAAAATTACAAATGATTTTCAGAAAATTTTAATTTTTAATTTTCAAATAAATATATATGTACATATATATGTATGTAGTGTAATACATGAATGTTCCGTGAAAGCTTAAAATTTGAACATTTTGACAATCATTTCGAAAAATTCTGCGAAACTTTTTATACTTTATACTGGGATCTGAACTTTTAACCTAATTAGCGGGAAATTCAGACCACATTTTAATATATATTTTTTTTACTTTGACGTATTCAGACTACCAACACATATCGCTTGAGTGGTATTTCTACATAGTATTCATGATAAACCAGCCATTGTTCCTCGACAATCGGTGGATTAACATTGGAATTTCTTTATTATTTGTTTTTTAAAATGTGTTATATAAATAAACGTTCTCAATTTCATTTGAAATTTTCTTAATTTCATTTGAAACTTTCCCAATTTTAATTGGAGTTTTCTCAATTTAAATTCCAAAATTCTCAATGTGGGGAGCTTGAAGCCCCACATGAATCAAATAGAAAAACTATATATCTGAGAAACTATTAGAGCTAGAATCTTCAAATTTTGCATGAAGAACTTTGAAATTCATGTGAACATTTAGAGCATAATGGGCGGACTTGGCACAACATATATAAATTAAATACAAAATTTCGTGCATCTTGGAAATTCTTCTATTATTAAAATTTTTTATAGATAGGTAGAAATTGGCGATAGATAGAAACTGGCGAACTCGTAATAGTTTACTTGACATCTCTCATATGTAACGTATAATAAATCTGGAAAATTATTGTGGTTAGAATCTTCAAAATCGTTAAGTGGGATTTTTATTTATACATATTCCTTCTAGGGTAGCAAAGCACAATGGGTATAGCAAGTATATTAATAATAAACAATTCTCAATAATTTTAAATTTTGTAGATAATTAAATGAAAATAATTTATAATTGGGTTATTTCCCGGCTTATAGCGATTTTTTTGAATCGCTATAAACCGTTCCAAACAACCAAGGTTTATCGCTACACCATATGCCTCTTTTCCACTTGCACAAGGTATTGAAATGTAATTTGTATTTTTTTGTGATAACATTTTGTTGAAAAACAATATTAAATGAAATTTTAGCATAAATTGATGTTATTATTCAATGACATATCTTTGTAGTAAATATAAACAGATATATTTTTGGATTTTGGTTTGGTTGCGCATTAACTGTTCTTCTTGTTATGTTCCTCTTTGCCTGCAAACTAAATCTTGTTTTTTTCACTGTTTTATCCGTCAATCGTTTTAAGAAATTATTTGTTGTAGTGTGAACATCGGGCAAACAAATTTTCACTATTTGTACTGAATTGTGTTTGGCATTGCTTCTTCAAACAAAACGTCAAACCAGAAATACTCATTTTAAGCACATTATGAAATAAAAACGTATTTAATTTTTTGTTTTTAGGCAGAAATTTCTATGAAATTGTAAAAAACTATTGTAATTTAATTAAATAATTTAACGTTAAACAAAAACGTTTCGTGTTTGGTGTTCACATTGTGTTCATATTGGGAAAATATTTGTAGGTTGACAAATAAAAATGTTTCACGAAAAACAGCTGATATTTTGTTTGCTCTTCAAAAATATTTTGTGTTCATTACAGCCAACAAATATTTGATAAAAAACGTCAAATATTTCATAGGTGTGAACGTAGCTTAAGATTCAAAATACTATGGCCGTCACCAATGCCGATAAAGTTCCAGAATAAGTCTAAAACTAATTGGACAATGATCGGTTCCTTACTAAAGAACCGTTTATGTGAGGACACTTTACAATGCCAAAATAAAGACATTGACGCCAAAGTAGAAATGCTCACAAGTGCCCTGGTCGATTCGTTCGAGGACAGCTGCCCTCTGCAAGAGCGGAGATCAGCCCTGGAGAAACCCTGGGTAACTGGGGAGATCCGGAACCTTGGTAAGACTCTTTGCAAACTATTTAATGGGACACGGCGTAAAAAGACCGCAGTATACTAGGATCAGTATCGTAGTAAACTTGGTGAATATAAGAAAATTGTTCGAAAAGCCAAACGAGACTCCTAGAAACTTTTCTGTGAACAAATTAACTACAGAGGACCTTATATAAGAGATAGGGTTTATTATTACCGTTTTTATAAAATTTTTAATAATTTCTTTTAGACCGATTGTACTTCATATAAAACATCTTTACATCGAATATCATAATTGTTCACATATTATTCACGTTAAAGTAATTTTCTTATGGACCGATCCTCAATAAATTTGGTAGAGAGGGAATTTCATCGCTTTTCTCGTATTTCTAAGTCAGTAATGAGCTTTAAAGATATTTTCTGAAGGGGAGCTCATATGGGGGTCAATCATATGCAAAATCTCATAAAAGTCAGTAGAGAGGTTCTGGCTCGTAAGAAACTTATGCCGAATTTCATTTCTATACTCGTATTTTTAAGCTACTAATGGTCATTAAATGAAACTTTTTCGAGTCGAGTTTCATCGCTATACTCGTACTTTTAACACAGTTATGCCCGTAAAACCTGTTTTGGCGATCCACTTGTATGGGGGCTATCCGAAAACGTGGACCAATATTGCCCATTTTCAATACCAAACAAACCTTACATATAGAGAATATTTGTGGAAAATTTCAATCCTCTCACTCATTTCGTGCGGATTCTATCGTGCTCTCAACAGACAGACAGACGGACGGACAGACATAGCTAGATCGTCTTAGAATTTATTAAGGACCCAGAATATATATACTTTTGTGGGTCTATGATCAATATGTCGATGTGTTACAGACGGAATGACAAAACCAATATACCACCCATCTTTTGTGATGGTGGGTATAAAAATTCCTATACAAAACGCATGTGCAACCGGAATCTATGGTCGAAGGTATATCAAATAATTACATCGGATATGGTTCAAGGGGCCATCAAGAGCTTCGCTCCCTTTAAAGCACTCTTACAGATGGAGGCGGGACTGGTTTCCGTACATCTGTTTCAGATATTCACTGCATGCTTGAAATTCACATATACCCCCATTAAATAGCAGGATGCAAGGGTAATATTTATACCCAAACCAGGGAAACCCAGCTATGCGACACCTAAGTCCTATCGACCGATAAGTCTTACGTCCTTCCTACTTAAAACCTTGGAACGGATAGTCGATAGTCAATGTTGTCCACTACATAGGTGAATCCTTCGATAGCAAACTGTATACACTGGCGGTATGCATTGATTTCTAAGGCGTTTTCAATAACGTGCACACTGATACTCTTATCCAATCCCTAGACCAGTTTTATGTTGACCGGGTGCTCCATAACTGGATCAACTACATGCTAAGGAACAGATGGTTAAGCAGCGAGATGTACGATATAACTATTAGGAAAAAGGTCTGCTATGCAGACGATGTCATAATAGTTTTAAAGGGAAAGGATCCAAATTACTTGTGTAGAAGAGCTGAGGAGGCTCTGAATACGGCCTTGAGCTGGGCTCAACCGAGGGGGGTCAATGTTAACCCAGCGAAGATGGAAATCTGTCTTTTCACAAGAAAGACAAAAATTTCTACGTATACTGAACCTTGCTTCCTGGGCAAGAAGATACCAGTGACAGACAAAGTTAAGTACTTAGGTGTAATTCTCGACCGGAAATTAAAATGGAGACACCACATAGAGTATAGGATCAACAAGGCACATCGGTGCTGGGCGATATGCAGAAGAACTATAGGCAAGAAATTGAGTTTTAATCCTACTATGACAAATTGGCTTTATATAAGTGTTATTAGACCAATTGTAGCTTATGCTTCAATAATCTGGTGGACTGCTTTGGACAAAAAGTTTAATATCAAACTACTACAGGGAGTTCAGCGTACTTGCTGCTTGGGTATAAGTGGTACCATGTGTACTACTTCATACGTTAGAAAAGCTTGGACTTTCACCTATATTTCTTAAATGGATTTTAACATATCTTAAAAATAGATATCAATGTGTATTATTCAGAAACTGTACATCGAAAGCTATCCATGTTATATCTGGAGTCCCATCTTGGTCCAATATTATTCCTAATATTTATTAATGATCTTCCTTCTTGCATTAAGAATTCCAAAATATTAATGTACGCCGATGACGTTAAGCTATTCCTAAGCTTAAATCACTCCAACCAATGTTCCTTACTTCAAGCAGATCTTGAAAATTTCAGCAAATGGTGCAATAATAATTTAATGGATCTGAATTTAAAAAAGTGTAAGCAAATGACATTCTACAGACGAAGTCCAGTACTCTGTAGATATTCGATTTATTGGTATCATCTTGATAAAGTTGATGTTTTTCTTGATCTAGGCGTACTACTTGATGACAAATTGAATTTCAATTCTCATATTTCGCAAATTATTAATAAAGCTAAAGGCGTGTTTGGTTTCATCAAACGCTGGGGAAAAGAATTTGACGATCCTTATGTCATAAAGCAATTGTTCACATCTCTTGTGAGACCAGTTTTGGAATATGCGTCTGTTGTTTGGGATACGAAATCCATATAAAGAGAATTGAATCCGTCCAAAAACAATTTCTTTTATTTTGTCTCCGCAATCTACCTTGGAATCCCAATATTAATCTTCCATCATATAAAAGTCGGCTGGCACTTATTAAACTCCCTACTCTAAAAAGTAGAAGAATATGCTTGAAAATTTCATTCATTGTTAATTTATTAAATGGTATAACAAATTCGAAACTCCTACTTCGAAAAATCGAATTCATAATTCCAAATCGTCCAACAAGAAATTATATTCCTCTAAAAATCCAATATTTCCGTACAAACTATGCCAACTTTGACCCGATGCGAAGAATGTGTGTTGAATTTAATAATCTGTATGATTTTATTGACTTTACGACTAATCCTAGTGTCATAAAAAGGAGTATCATGCAACGTTTAAACCAATAGCTAAATTTGGATTTCCAGTTATATTATTTAATTTGTAATAATAGAATATATAAAACTTAATGGTGATGTATAAAACATGCTAGCCTGTAAGAAATTGTAATTTCATTGGCGAACTAAATAAATAAATAAATAAATAAATAAAAACAAAGGCCTGGGAAACGTTGCTAGATATTCCACCCATTGAAACATATTTAAGATATGAAGCGGCGCTTACAGCCGAACGGCTCTTTACTTAAGGCGGAAAACTACAGCAAGTACCAATAGGAATCCGTTGTTACACGGATGGCTCTAAATTGGGGGATAAAGTGAGCCTGGTATTCTATATTGAAGACCCAGAAACAGAAGTATACCACCGTTTACCTAATCATAACACAAGCTTCCAGGCAGAAGTCCGAGCAATAACGGAATATGTAATTTGGATTAAAATAAATATGGCGCCCACGGCCCTTAATATATTTACCGACAGCCAGAAGGCAATTATGGCGATATCAGGTGGTAGAATTAAATCTAAGACCGTATTGGATTGTAAGTAAACTTTAACTGAATACTCTCCCAGAGGTAAGGTTTACATCATATGGGTACCAGGACACTCGGGAGAAGTCGGAAACGAAAGGGCGAATGTAATAGCTTCAAAGGGAAGGGAGCTCGATGTAGTTAACCTGACGAACGCAAAACCATTCGATGCAACAAAAGCTGAATTAAAAATATGGGTGAGAGAATCCCATTAGGCCTTTTGGAATAATGAAACGGTGGGTAGTACCACAAAGATCCTATGGGGTGACCCTGATGAGAACAAGACGAGAAATCTCCTCAAAATGAGCAAGTTAGTATGATGGTACGTATTCTGAGTGGACACACAGGATTACGAGCACATCTATACAAAATTGGACTTGCGGATTCAGAAGAATGTAGAGCATGTGGAGGGGACAGTGAAACTATGGAGCACTTTCTTTGCCACTGTCAAGCATTCGTCGAAGTTAGATCCAAGTATCTTATTTCAGAAATAACATTCCTGACTAACACTGATTGAAAAATTCTTAGGAATTACGTCCAGGAAACTGAGTTTCTAAACATTGAAAAATAATATATTCAGTGAACAATTTTCTGTTCATGAAAAGGAGCGCACAACAGGCCCGATAGTGGCCTAGGTGTATTTCTTCGGATTTGATGTACTATACATCCTCCTATCAACCAAACCCAACCTTGTATTTATGCAACTCAAATTCATACATAATCGTTCCGTACATAATTTAACTCATATATCTTTACTCCTTATATACTACCAGCTATACCCAGTGTGCTTCGCTACCCTCATCGTAATGAAATAAAATAAATATTATTGTGCGCTTCGTTACCCTCATCGTAATGAAATAAAATATATATTATTGTAAATTTTCAATCAGTCCAATGTACATTTATGTACATACAGTGGCGGCCACGATGTTATCACATTTGGTATCTGTTAAATATAACATCAAATAAATATTTCCTGTAATACATGTCCTTCGATGATCACGACACATTACATTTTGTTCCGCTAATTTGTTGCATTTAGGTTTTTTTCTTATATATCTGGACGTAAATTTAGCTCAAAATATAAAAAAATTAAAAATAAAAAAACAACCGGCAAAATTTAATTTCACTTAAAAATTCATATATTATAGAATTTTTGCACATTTTGGTAATCTCATCGCTGCAAACATGACAATCCCGCCCGCTTCCAAGCAGCTCATCTCTGCGCTTTTAGAATATTTATCGACCAAATATTTTTAATATTTTATCTTTATTTATATTTTATGCTAATTTTACGTCCAGACATTTTTGGGGGTAAATTTACTTTGGAAAGAAAAAAACCTATATGCAACAAATTAGCGGAACAAAATGTAATGTGTATTTTTTTACCCATAAAACGTTTTTAAAAACGTTAAGAACTATAGGAAATATTTGATGTTATATTTAACAGATACCAAATGTGCTAACCTCATGTCCACCACTGTATGTATATCTGCAATATCAAAAAGTCCCTTTTTCTAGATTTTCATACAGGTTCATAGTTTCTATATTTCAAAAATTTTCAATCAATAATGATTGACTCTAGTCTCAATTTGCAGCAAATTCAAAAAATATCAGTTGGATAAAGAAAATGTAACAGAAAGTAACTCTTTATAGATTTTAATTAAATAAGGATGGTGCACGTTAAATTTTCAAACATTCCTTTCATACATCAGGAAGCTGTGTGTCCAATTTTATGTTTTTGGATTCAAAAAGTATTATTAAAAGAACGAAAAAGTACCAGAAAGCTTCTTTTTATAAATTTTTGTTCAATCACGACACTGTGTGCTTCATTTCATGTTTATATATTCAATATTTTAGAAATCTCAAAAAAGTACCAGTTGAATTACGAAAACTACCAAAAGACATCTTTTTTTAGGTTAAAAATTATAGAAAACTCAAAAAGTACCAGTTAAAGAACGAAAAGTACCAAAATGTTCTCTTTTATTGGTTCTCATTTATTCCCGTCTCTCCTCTGCTGCGAGTAGTCTCCTTGAGTCTTCGGGCACGGTGCAGAGGCTTAAGCATCCTAAGGATGTGGACTGGACTGGAGCTACTGCGACGAAACAAGTACCCCAGGTCTGGTAGTCGAAGATGCTACTGGGGTAGACAAAACGGACAAGTTTCTCACCAGACAGGACAGAGTAACTTCGGACGACAGTGACGACAACCTCTCAGGTCTGAAGGATTTAAACCTTTATAAGTCTGATGAGGAGGACGTGCACATGGTGTCCTCTGAGCCGCAGAACCCGGAGGAAAACGAACAAAATCCAGAGGGCCATGATGGAGTAGAAGGAGACCAAAAACAGACAAACAAAGGACAGGACACGGAACAGAACGAACGGAAAAGGTTGGCGGGCTACAAACGCTCTCTCCGTTATGTCAGATCGCTGGACTCTAGGGATTCTACTACTCTGACTACCCGAGAAAAGCGTTTGCGGCGTAAACATACGTACCACATACAGAAGTATGAGGCCATGCTGACTACTGTTGTGGAGGTCAGGTCAGGCCAGCCACGACTAAGACGGAATCAAACCAGAGCAGGCATGTGATTACATGTGCCCCATGCCAGCACTGGACCGAACACTATCACCGTCTCGGAGAATCTTGACGTACAGCCATCTTCATCAAAGAAGGCCACGTTGGGACCAAAGAGAAGTGATGACCAATGCGGCATGACAAAGTCTGCTAGCACAACACCCAAGCGGCTGTCTGCATCTTCCTCTTCTCGAGGTACAGCGACGGTTACCAAGGTCCATCAAGCATTCCTAGTATAAAGCGGCAAAGATCAGGTGAAACGCAGGTGTCTGAGGGTAAGCGGTTGAAACCATCAACTAGCTTAACATCAGCACCTGGGCTGCAAGTAGCCATTATAGACCGTAGTCATCCCGATGGGAAAATGACTACGGATAGATGGCTACTTCTGGAGGAGAAGATCTTGCGGACACTAGTTGACGAACTCGCACGCACTGAGGATGATTCCTTTACTGCGTTCGATGGCGCCAAATGGTTAAAGGGTGTCAAAATCATCGGATGTGGTAATGAGAAAGCCCTAGGATTTCTCAAAAACTGCATCCGAGGAGTTGGCGAACCCTGACCCAACTCAAAGATTGAAATTGTCCCATTGGACCAAGTACCTTTTCGTACGACGGTGAGAGTGTGGGTTCCTCTTCCTATTCTGGAGGACAAATCCATACTAACACTAATTAAGCGTCAGAATAAGGATCTTGGTACTGACGACTGGACGATTGAACGAAGACGCACGAGGGATAAGGGAAAAGGTAAGGATCTCTGGATCAAAATTGGTTCAGAATCCCTCCGACTCCTTCGTTCCTCTCAAGGCGTCATAAAGTACGGGCTCAACCAACTTCGGTTGATCTTGCCCGCAGAGTAACGCAGTGATGAATCCAAGCGGCCTGAGGGTGGTACAGATTAATCTGCACCTCTTCAAAGCAGCGACGGACGACTTGCTGCGCTTTATGGATAAGGAAGTTATATACGTGGCCTTAATTCAAGAACCCTGGCTTGCAGCCAGTAAAGTTCGAGGCGTCCGGTCACGAAACTATGTGCTCCTTTCTCCAACCTCTGAAGGTAAAATAAGGAGCTGTATTTTGGTCAAGAAAGTTTTCCTTCTATCTAATTACAGTTCTGGTGATTTAAAGGTAGTTGCATTAGAGCGACAAGGGCTACCAACCCTAATTATATCATCTGCGTACCCCGTAATCTCCAGTGCCAGATGGCATATTCCCAGCACTAATCCAGAATTCAGATCTCCGGGTTTGGATGGTACCATTATGAACACCTCAAGGGAAGCCAAATATCATGGCGTAATCTTAGCCTCTAAGCTCACGTGGAAACGTAATGCTGACAGTCAAATGAAGAAGGCATTATGTGCCTTCTATATATGTAAGAAAACCTTTGGGAAAAGATGGAGTCTTAAACCATACATTGTGCACTGGATGTACACCGCGGTCATAAGACCTATTTTGATCTACAGAGCTTTTGTTTGGTGGAGAGCGGCGAAAATGTACTAAAAAGTCCCATTTTATAGATTCTCATTTACTATGTGCTCTACATTCTTAATTTCATGTTTCTATGTTCAATATTATAGAAAATTTAAAAAGTAATTTTGAAGAACGAAAAAGTACCAAAAAGTCCCATTTTATAGATTCTCATTTACTCTGTGCTCTACATACTTAATTTCATGTTTCTATGTTCAATATTATAGAAAATTCAAAAATTACCTTTTAAAGAATGAAAAAAGTACTAAAAACTCCCCTTTTATAGATGCTCATTAACTCCGGGCTCCACATGCTTAATATCATGTTTCAAGGATAAAAAACCCAAAAAGTACCAGTTATAAGACGAAAAAGTACCAAAAAATAGTCCTTTGTGCCGGAGTTCCAAGTAACACCCCATTAGTATATTTAGTGTTACTAAATCTATCAATTTCTTTTTTCCCCATTATGGTACTTTTCACTATTAAAGTAATAAACATTTTATTACAAAAAGTTGCAATATCATAGTGGGAGCCCATCATTAAGGTTTCATTCACATGTTAATACAAATCAATACATAGGAAACAATGTTTTATGCAAAAAATACCTCCCAAAACTAGGTACAATTTTCACCCATTAAACGTCCGAATATCCAAAAAGTACTAGATTCCAATTTTTATTTTTTTGCATTAATTTTACATTAACATTAAATAAGTAATAAAATTGTTCATTTTCCATTAAGACATCCATCTAACTAAATACAACTAAAATCAAATAGGTTAATGTCCTTTCTAATAACTCCTATATTCCATTCAAACTTGTGTGCTTTAAATATGAAATTTATATAAGATTCCACAGTGTGACAAAATAAACTAAAAAAGAAATACATGGGAATTTATGTTATTCTTCTGATATGTATTATCGAGTATAGGACTTATTAGAAAGGACTTTAACACATTTAATTTTACTTGAATTTAGTTAGATCGAGGTCTTTAGCGCTGTATTTTTATTTTTATAAATTACCAGCTATACCCAGTGTGCTTTGCTACCCTAAAAGTAATATGTATAAATAAAAAACCCGCTTAACGATTTTGAAGATTATAACTACAATAGTTTTCCAGATTTATAATATGTTACATATGAGAGATGTCAAGCAAATTATTGCAAGTTCGCCAGTCTATCGCCAATTCCTATCTATCTATGAAAAATTTGAATAATATAAGAGTTTCCAAGATACACGAAATTTTGTATTTAATTCATATATGTTGTGCCAAGCCACCCATTAAAAGTCCGCCCGTTATGCTCTAAATGTTCACATGAATTTCAAAGTTCTTCATGTAAAATTTTAAGATTCTAGCTCTAATAGTTTCTCAGATATACGAATTTTTCTATTTGATTCATGTGGGTGCTTAAAGCTCCCCACATGAAAGTCCAAAATGTTCAGATGAATACTAAAGTAATTTGTTCAAAATTTTAAGAATAATGTTCTATTAGTATAGGACTTATTAGAAAGGACTTTAACACATTTAATTTTACTTGAATTTAGTTAGATCGAGGTCTTTAGCGCTGTATTTTTATTTTTATAAATTACCAGCTATACCCAGTGTGCTTTGCTACCCTAAAAGTAATATGTATAAATAAAAAACCCGCTTAACGATTTTGAAGATTATAACTACAATAGTTTTCCAGATTTATAATATGTTACATATGAGAGATGTCAAGCAAATTATTGCAAGTTCGCCAGTCTATCGCCATTTCCTATCTATCTATGAAAAATTTGAATAATATAAGAGTTTCCAAGATACACGAAATTTTGTATTTAATTCATATATGTTGTGCCAAGCCACCCATTAAAAGTCCGCCCGTTATGCTCTAAATGTTCACATGAATTTCAAAGTTCTTCATGTAAAATTTTAAGATTCTAGCTCTAATAGTTTCTCAGATATACGAATTTTTCTATTTGATTCATGTGGGTGCTTAAAGCTCCCCACATGAAAGTCCAAAATGTTCAGATGAATACTAAAGTAATTTGTTCAAAATTTTAAGAATAATGTTCTATTAGTTTCCTAGATAAACGAAATATGGGAGGTGCCAAGTTCTCCATTGAAAGTTCGCCCGTTATACTCTAAATGTTCAAATGACTGTTAAGATTCTTCAAGTAAAATTTGAAGATTCTAGCTCTAATAGTTTCTCAGATATACTAATTTTTTATTTAATTCAATCCAAGCCCCCCCAGATGAAAGTCTGATTTTTTTCCTCCAAAATGTTCAGATGAATATTTAAGTTCTTAGTGCAAAATTTGAAGAATTTAGTTCCATTAGTTTCCCAGATAAACGAATTTTTGTATTTAATTTATATGGGAGGTGCCGCCTACTCTTTGTCCTACTCTCCGCCTGTCCTAAATAATTATATTGACACTAAAGTTGCTCCGACAAAATTTGGGGACTCTAACTGTTATATTATCTCAAATATACGCTTTTCTAAAACCTTTCATGATCAAAATTTACTTAAATTTTTTATAGTAAAATCTACATGTTTGGGTAGTAAATTTGGAAGGAGAATAAACTGGTTAACACTCGGAAAAAGGCATTTGCTTTTTTAACGGAATTTTTTATACTCTATGCGGAATGGATAGGGCTGATTTGAAATTTTCAAAAATTGTATCGACGGTATTATTGAACAAAATATTTTAAGGGCTTTCCAGACAGTTCTCGATATAAATTTTCGAATTTTAATCCTTATTCGAAAATATCGCCAAATTTTTTAAACACATTTGTTATTTTTTATGGCTGACACTTTTTTCTATAACATATGTATATTCTACTGTTAATTTCCCTTTTTACTACCATCTTCACCGTCTTACTACTTTTTTTACCTTAAATCTACTGAATTTAAAACAAATTAGAATTTTATAGTATATTGTTATTATTTTTTTTTAAATTGTAAGATAACTTTTTAGTTCTTTTTTTTTCGCTTTGTGAATTTTTAAAGTTGACAACGTTGACGATAAGCTTTAAAGTGTTTTGTATCTTTTCTAGTTTAGGAGATATGAGGTCACCGAATATACCCTTTTTTATTACCTAAACATCCGAATTTCCAAAAATCCCGTCTTAGTGGATCTTTCTGGTGAGAAAGGTGAGACAAGCTGGAAGATACACATTACTGTTTTAAAAATCAAAATTTTGAGTTTTTGTTTATTTTTTAATATTTTTCGTTCGTTGTTGGTGAAATTTATTTCATTTTAGTTTATTCTTATTCTATACAAAAATCAAAATACAACCCTGATCAGCTGCCGACGCGTCAAAAGTTGAAAGTTGCTGAAGTTTTCGCGGCAGACGCGTTAGACCTGGTTCATACTGGGATTTTTTTTGGGACTTTTGATGTTTGAAAGAAATATCAACCATCTCTTTGTCTCCATTTTTGGTGGAGTTTTTTTTTGCTCTAAAAGATTATTAAATTATAATTATAGCTTAAATAGAAACCAAAAATTCTACACCGAATGAGAAAATAATCCAGCCCGACTATAAATTCTTACTTGGTTTACATTAAATATTTTATATTGAATATTTTTTATATTATTAAAACATATTTAATTATTTTTTCATACAGTTTTTTTACGTTGTGCAGCTGTCAGTCACAGTTCATCGTAGAGTACAAAATAAATAAAAAGTAGACTCATTTGAATAGCTGACTATTTTTTTTAAACTAGCTATTTGTGGACTTACTTGTCAAATTTGTTTTCATTTTAACGCGTGCTCTTGTATAAATTTCTGAGCAATTTCTTGTATTTATTGTGAAAAAGTGTATTTTAAGTGTATAATATAATATCTAATATAATATCTAATATTTTAAAAAATTTCTAATCTTTAAAAATTAAAGAAAACTCTATGATTTTTAATATAAATAACAAAATATTTTTGGAAAGCACTCCAATAATTGCCATATTTTCCATTAATTGTTGGTTCACAATAATAAGGTTTTTTCTTCATAATTAATAAAAATTATTTAATTTTTAATAAAACTTATAAACATTTTAATAAAAAAATTATTTTTCATAAATTTTGACAGTTCAGTGTTTGGAACAAAAACAAACTGTCTGTGAGTTTTGTAGACGTTTGTTGTATAACAACTCGTGTCGCTACATTATTAATTTACTTTGGTAAAGTATTGTATGTGGTTGGACCTTTATGCTTCTTCTGCTTCAATCCCTTCAAACATTTAGAAGACAAAACTGTTACGCATCACCCCAGACGCCTCGCCAGAAACTTTTGGACGATTGTCAGACGAGAACGCACATTTTACAAAAACAAAATACATTGATTTCGAATTTTCGTCTTCTAGAAATATAATTTTAAGTTACTTCCTAGAAGAGTATACGTTTTAGTGAATTCTGAATGATAGTTAGGAGAGAACACACATTTTACAATAACAAAATACATTGTATCCGAATTTGTATTTTCTTGGTTTGTATATTTATGTCACTTCTGGAAGATAGTTTGAAGAATTTATACATTGCTATTGTATTTTAATCATCTGGAAGTATACGATTTAGTCACTTCTGGATTATAGTGAGGTGAGAGAACACATTTTACAAAAACAAAATACATACATTCTTTTCTTCTGCAAGTATACGTTTTAACACTTCTATAAGATAGTTAGAAGAGTACAAAGACAACAAAATATAAATACCCCATTTCTTGCGTAAACGCAAAAAAAAAAAAAAAAATAAAAATAAATAATGCAGAAATTGTGCTAAGTTCAGCGATGTTTTGTGCCTTGTCCTGTCATGTTCTGTTTTTATTATTGATTGTAAAACTTAAATTAGTTATTGAATTTAATATTCATAAGAAAATAGTGTAATTAATATATTGTGAATATTAAGTATAAACAAGTTTGAGTGTTATATTCGGCTGTGCCGAATCATATACATATACCCTCCATTAAATCATTGCTGAAAAGGAATGCTTCCTTATAAATAAACTTTAATATTTTAGAATCGATGCTTTTTTTATTATCAAAACAATTTTCCTATTTATTACATCTATGTAAAATTTTACCTTCATACATAGGTATGGGCCCTTTTTTGCTTAAATGAAAGCTTACATATTTCCCTTGAAGGGCAAAGCGTTTTAGGTCCTTACAGATGTCCATATCGAATTTCATCGCTATAGATGCATCATTTAGATGGGGGGTAGGGTCAATTATGGACCGATCTTTATAACATTTTACAAAGCGATTTAGGTTTCTATAAAATATGTTCAGGTCGAATTTCATTGCTATAGATGCTTGTTTTAGACAGTTATGAGCGTTAAAGCCATTTTCTGAAGGGGACGTTATATGGGGGGTAGGGTCAATTATGGATATAAATGCTTTTTTAGACAGTTATGAGCGTTAGAGTCATTTTCTGAAGGGGACCAAACAAACTGTATCAACTAAAAGTATCTGTGCGAAATTTCAGCTCGCTAGCTACTTCCATTTGGACTCTATCATATTTTCAACAGACAGACGGACGGACATGGCTAGATCGTCTTGGAATTTAATAAGGATCCAGAATATACATATATGTAGATGAATATTTCGATGTGTTATAAACGGAATGACAAAAACAATATGCCCCAACTTTTTTGATGGTGGGTATAAAAAGGGAATTGGTAAGTTATACATATAAGTCTTATCTCATTACGCGGTTTTATTAGAAATATCGATTATTTGCAGAAAATGGATCTGACTTTGCTGATCTAACAGGTGATATAACAGGTAATTTCAACAAATACAAAAGTATATATTAATTATAATTTTATTTTTGTTTATGTCGTTAAAGGATTAATGCGTTCCATAATATAACTCTTACAATTTGATAGATTGATCATTAAATTTATGAAGAACTACAAAAATACTTTAGAGTCCAACGTTTTACAATTTTTGGAAGTGTACCAGTCAACAGTTGGAAGATTAATTCAGATTTCCTGAAAATTATCTTATAAGGTAATAATTCGAATTTTTCAATACATATGGAAATTCTCTTTTTAATTTAGATTTTGAAGTTCAAAAAAAAGTGAAATTTTTAATAGCACATCAACGATATTTTGTGTGGACATTGTCTAACATCTTAGAAGTACAATTATCTTCTCGTGAATAATTTTTTATCAAAAAACCGCCAAAGTTATAGTGGTTTAAAGTTAACAGTTTAAAAAAATTCCCAAAATTACGTTTTTACCTGAAAATATAAGCGTGGATATAACCCACAACGAAGGATCCAAATTACAAATTAATTTAACCCAAATATTTTAAATATTCGTGGATAAATTCGCTTTTTAAGAGTTTTTTCAACCTCTTCAAAAAATAATAAATAATAATAATAAAAGTTTTCCCGTTTTTCCTACCGAGCGCGTACCCGGGTGGCGGATAGGGGGTGGTGATGGACCATCTATCCTACCACAGTTTTAGTTTGACTCAAGCTAAGGGAGGACAGATTGTCCACCACCTGGGAATATTATATTCCTCGCGAACCAAAAAATTGACAAAAAAAACAACATGGAAAATAAAATGATGAAAGTTACGGTTCAGGGCCTAAATAACCCAGTACCGGTGGCAAGTGTTGATCCACTCGCGAGTCACGTGTCGTCGTCATCCTGCAATCGTGGGCAAAATACTACTACGGAGGTGGGTACCTTGGCCTCCGTGGCGGACAATGCGTCAAGTGTACAGCATGCCATTGGCAAATACATAGGGGTGAAACAGAAGGATGTACTCGGAGTGATCTCTAAGCTACGTCAGCATTTAAATATAGGTGAGGGCTCCGTCTCTGAATCCTCAGATGATAATAATAACACCATTATAGCACATCCCAAAAAGGAAATGGTGAAAAAGGTGAGTGATAGCATAGCTAAACTACCTATTACTAAGAAAAGACTTTCTGGAGCACAGAGGAGGAAGTTGAAAAGATGCTTCAGGAAATTATAGTTAGTCAATCCAACGACACTCCAAAGGAAAAATCGGAATCTCTCACAAGGTCTGATGCAAAAAGGATCAGGTCTCCCGAGGAGTTGATAACTGAGAATAAACCTAAGAAGAAAAAGAGCTCCCCGTCTTCTAATACACAGTCGAAGCCAAGCCATACTTCACTCAAAGGAACCACAAGTGAGAATCCTGCGAGTAAGGGTCACAACGCCAAGCCAGATATTCCGAAGACGAACACGTCGGCGAAATCAACCTCGAAAGTAAGGGTATCTCAAAAGAACCCCCGAAAACGAGGAAGGAGAAGCTAGACGGAGAAAAAGGAAAAGAGTCGCCATCTTACGCCAAATTTGCCAGAAGAAGACACCGGGACGATCTCTGTTATGCAGTTTACGATGCCGGTAATCCGACAGGAAAGAAGAACCTGAGGGAACTTTATTTGTAATAGGTATCGACCAGAAATCTATGGCTAGTCTTGCCAAGAATAAAGGTAGGGCTTACTTCGCCTCTAAAGCTGTCATATTCAAAATTGGGAAGGTGCCGATTGGAAGGGCTGTTACAACAAGCCTCAAAAAGGACACTAAAATACCTAAGACCACAGCATCAGTTGCAACTACTGATAACGTTAAGGAGTCAAATCCGATTGAAAGGGATGTCAAAACCGGCCCCAATAAGGACACAAAAACACCTAAGACGGTACCCAAAGCATTATTAGCAAGTACTGGTAATTTTGAGGAGTCAAATCCTAAAAGCGAGGAGGAAATCACTCACTCGCCAGAGGACAGAACAGCAGTGCTGTCCAAAATTGAGAAAGTGTCGATTAAAAAGACTGCTCTTCCTATGCCTGATAAGGACACCGCAGTGCCATCAATGGTACCCACTGCATCAATAGCCACTTCAGGTTACCCGGAGGAGTCAAATCCAACGAGCGGGGATGTGATCACTAGCTCGTTGGAAGATAGTTTAAATGGATGACAATGATTGAGGTTATCCAAATAAACCTCCATCGGAGCGAGACAGCTACCAATGCTCTGATGGCTAAAATTAACACAGGTAAGATACATATAGCTTTAATCCAGGAACATTGGACGATTCGCAACAAGGTTTCTGGATTAAATCACGTAAATTTCCAACTTTTCTACGCTGATACAGGGTCTAGACCGAGAACATGTATCTTATGTCACAAGAATTTATGTTTTCTCCTCTCAACAGGATTATCCACATCGGATGCAAAGGTACTGAAGCAAGGTCGTGGCAACATATACCTTGCATCTGTTTACCTGCCTTTCGATTCTCCGACACTACCACCAACGTCGGAGCTGATAAAACTGGTCGAAGAGGCACAAAGGCAAAATAAGAAAATTGTAATAGGTTGTGATGCCAACTCCCACCATGTAGCTTGGGGTAATACAAACACCAATCGCAGGGGACAAGCCCTCATGGATTTCCTTAACACTAAAGAATTGATCACATTCAACTTAGGTAATAATGCGACCTTCTTCAATAGAATTAAGGAAGAAGTTTTAGATGTAACTATATGTTCAGAAGAGCTTATAAACGAAATTCAGAATTGGAGAGTTTCGGACGAGCACTCCTTTTCTGACCATCGGTACATAAGATTCAAAATACGGCCGCCACCAAAGCCGATAAAGTTTCGGAATAAATCTAAAACTAGTTGGACAATGTTCGGTTCCTTACTAAAGAACCGTTTATGTCAGAACACTTTTCAATGGCGAAATAATGAAGACATAGACGCCAAAGTAGAAATGCTCACAAGTGCCTTGTTTGAATCGTTCGAGGACAGCTGCCCTCCGCGAGAGCGAAGATCTCGCCCAGGAGAAACCCTGGGTAACCGGGGAGATCCGGAACCTTGGTAAGACTCTTTGCAAACAATTTAACCGGGCACGGCGTAAAAAGACCGCAGTATACTGGGATATGAGTATCGTTGTAAACTTGGTGAATATAAGAAAATTGTTCGAAAAGCCAAACGAGACTCCTATAAACTTTTCTGTGAACAGGTAGACAGCGTAAATGGCGTATCGAAGATAAAAAAATTCCTATCCAAAACTCATGTCCAACCGGAATCTATGGTCGATGATACGGGCAGGAGGCTGGAGGATATGGAGGAGACAATGAAACTTCTAATGGACTCTCATTTCCCACCCGGTATATCGAATAACATAGACGAACCGATATTAGAGGAAGGGGAGGCTAACACGGAAATTGTAATTACATCTGATATGGTTAAAGGGGCAATCAAGAGCTTCGCTCCCTATAAAGCTGCAGGACCGGATGGCATTTTCCCGGCACTCTTACAGATGAAGGCGGGACTGGTTTCCGTACATTTGTCTCAGATATTTACTGCAAGCTTTAAAATCACATGTACCCCCATTAAATGGCAGGATGCAAGGGTAATATTTATACCTAAACCAGGGAAACCTAGCTATTCGACACCTAAGTCTTATCGACCGATAAGTCTTACGTCATACCTACTTAAAACCTTGGAACGGATAGTCGATAATATGATTTAAAGCAGTATACCCGACAAAGACCTAAAATTTAAGCAGCTTATGTAAAGGGACGATCGGTGGAAAACGCTTTAAAAGAAGTTGTCCACTACATAGGTGCATCCTTTGATAGCAAACTATATACACCGGCGGTATGTATTGACATCGAAGGCGCCTTCAATAACATGCACACTGATATCTTATCCAATCCGTAGACCAGTTTTATGTTGACCGGGTGCTCCGTAACTGGATCAACCACATGCTAAGGAACAGATGGATAAGCTGCGAGATGTACGATATAACTATCAGGAAGAAGGTATTTCGCGGTATAGCACAGGATGGCATTTTGTCACCTTTACTATGGGTTACCATAGTAATAATGAACAGTGGGAATAATGAAACAGTGGGTAGAACCACGAAGATCCTATGGGGTGACCCTGATGAGAGCAAGACGGAAAATCTCCTCAAAATGAGCAAGTCTGAAGTTAGTATGGATTACGAGCACATCTATGCAAAATTGGACGTGCGGATTCAGACGAATGTAGAGCATGTGGAGGGGACAGTGAAACTCTGGAGCACTTTCTTTGCCACTGCCAGGCATTCGTCGAAGTTAGATCCAAGTATCTTGGAAGTAATGTTATTCCGGAAATAGCATTCCTGACTAATACTGATTGGAAGATTCTTAGGAATTACGTTCAGGAAACTGAGTTTATGAAAACTGAAAAATAATTCATTCAGTTCCCTTTTTTTTCATGAAAAGGAGCGCACAACAGGCCCGATAGTGGCCTAGGTGTATTTCTTCGGATTTGATGTAATATACATCCTCATATAAACCTACCTACCTAAGTACACTTTTTTTTATAAACTATTTAACATGATGGATTAATACATTAATTTACAATCATTAACTAAAAAAATTATGCTTTTATGTTAGGTAGATTAAAAATTATGAGGTTTTAATTTATTTATGCTGTCGAAGTCCGGTCAGGCCTCGTTGAAGACGATTTGATCGATCTCCATGACGATCTTATCGACTTCGACGACGGCCTTACCGACCTTGACTGAAGGTCTCCAAACACTTCCTAAAGGCAATATTTTAGGAAGTGTTACGAGGTAGCCGGGCTTGGCGGCGAAGAGGATCGGCTTATTATTAACCATCCCGAACGACTCCCGGTCAAAGTGGTGTTTTTTAAATAAATTAAAATCAAAAACAAAAAAAATAAAACGCACTCCCGGTGCTCCAATTATTTGAAAAAAAATAAAACAAACAAAAAAAAAGTGTTTCAATTCCCACCAACCAACACGTAAGTAGAAATAAAATTCTCTATTTTATTTGTGTGCATAGCTCAATTCTGTTATTGAACAACTTTGTTAATTTCTTAACAAAGTAAAAACAAAAGCAACAAATCTCCAAAATAAGAGTTGGAATTTGTTTATGGTCCTTCGAACCGGATATGAACCAGTGACCTATGGATTTACATGGTCCTTTTTGAACCACAGTGAAAGTGCTAAATTAATTGAAAATTTATATAAAAAATAATAAGTATAGTCGCAAGAATTCCCATTCTTCACATACATAATTATTTTTTATTTTTATATAAAGTTCATTCTATTTAGTGCAAGAACTAGTGATTGTTTTTGTTTTTTTCCATCAAAACATTGTTGAATATTGCACATACATACTTACTAAGATTTACAATATTATTATTTAAAAATATTAAAGTAAATTTGGTGGTGGTTTTTTGTTTATTTTATCTCTTAAAATAACAAAATATATTATCTTTTTTTATACGCTATACCGTAGCTATAACAAAAGAACATAAAAAAAAGAAGGCAAAATAAACATATATACAAACATACATTACATATATACATTATTGTGTTTGTTGTAATTTGTGTGTTCCCTACACATTGTGAGTCGGTCTGATTAGTTCAATACTAATTATAACATCGACTTAAATTTTTAATTAAATTTCGAGTAAAATCTTTTTGGAAAAATATTTTCGCGAATTAGCGGTCTTGTAAACGGAACTATTTTGTAATATTTTTTCAATTAAAAGATTTTTTTTTTAACTTTTTAGAAATATTTTTTCGCGATTTAGCAATTAGATTCGGTATATTAGATACATTATAGGACTTGTATACGGAATTTTTTTTCTCAATATTTTTCAACCTACGGTCAAATTAGATAATATTAGTGCAGATCACTTACTGTTCTACTTGTTAGTTGTTCTTTTCATTGATTTGGCTTTTTCGATATTAGTTTTCCTCATTTGGCTTTTTAATTTTCCATTTTAAACAATTTATTTAAACTTTTTCAATAATGGGCTCCACATTATGTGCTAAGTTCGCTTTAGAATGCGATAATTTAGTTGGATCTTGTTCCAAGTTTGATATAACTCCATTGGAAAATTTAACCGAGTCACTTCTCGAGACGAAATTGCAGTCCCTTGAAGAGGACTGGCAATCAGTTCGAAAAGCCTTTGAGGATTAAATTTTAACTAATGAGAATATTATTCCTGAGAGCGAAAAATGCACGGCAAAAGTAAGATTTGGATCGGTTAAGGACGAATATCAACGTACCAAGGCTAATATGATGGCCCAATTGAAGATGCACAGAGCTTCTAGTAATCAAGGTCTAAGGCCCGATCAACCGACTAACTCTACTTTGTTCAATACTTCGAATATGTATCCCATTAATGCCACATTTAATGATTCGGAGATTTGTATAAGGTTCCTCCTTGTGATACTCAGGAATTTTATGGGGGTTATGAGGAATGGCCATCATTCCGCGATATGTTTACCGCCATTTATGGTAATCACCCTCGATTGACACAGGCTCAAAAGTTATATCATCTAAGGAATAAAACAAAGGGCGAAGCAGGTAGTATTGTAGCTAAATATCCACTTTCAGATCAGAATTATTTACTGGCGTGGGACGCGTTAAGGGCGCGATATGAGAACAAGCGCATTTTAGTAGATAATCAGTTGAAGATTCTATTTAATATACCAGCAGCAAAGGCTGAAAATTGCGAATCTATTAACAGGATTCAAACTACCATTAGTGATTGTTTATCAATTTTAAAGGCTCATGGTATACGAACCGATCAATGGGATCCAATCCTAATATATTTGTGTTCCACAAAATTACCTGATGAAACATTAGCTCTTTGGGAGCAATCGTTGAGTTCTCCAACTCGTTTACCTTCCTGGGCAGAAATGGAAGAATTTTTAATAAATAGACATCAGGTAATGGAAAGAATATCTACATTCAGAAGTCAAAACCCAGCTTATGTTCCATATCATAATCAGGGTAGAAATTATAATATCTCTTCACAGCAGAATAAAGCTAGATATGAAAACCCGAACAAAGAAGATCAATCGAAGAATGATGATATGCTTTGAAATTATGTAATAAAGCACATATCATTCGAAATTGTCCTAAATTTCAAAACTTTTCAGTAAAACAGAGAATTGACTATGTAGAAAAGAACAAAATTTGTAGTAATTGTTTGTCTTCAGCTCACACAAATACAAATTGTCAAAGCATTTTTACATGTGTCCAGTGTAAGAACAAGCACCACAGCTTACTTCATTTGGATAATTATTCCAATAATAAGAAGAATAAAGCAAATAAAAACAAAACGTCCAATACGTTTCATGCTGATCCCTCTCAGCAACCGGAGGACACAATAAACCGCCAACCACCATGTAGCTCAATGTCTACAGTACACAAGACAAACACACAAACAAACTTTTCTGTCAATGATGATGACATTTTATTACCTACAGCTCTAGTAGAAATTTTACATTTAGGAGAAGTATTTACAGTTAGAGCTCTAATAGATTCGGGTTCAAAACGATCATTTTTAACTAAAAAATATCAAAAAGGCTTGGTTTAATAACTCAAAATGCAAATTTTGAAATTTGTGGATTAGGGGGTACAGTGGTAGCAAATTCAAGTAAAATATCTACCATAACTTTGTGTAGAAAAAACCACGAGTTCTCACTCAGTACCCAAGTTATAATAGTTCCAAATTTATGCCAAGCTTTACGATTTCAAACGCTGATCTCTCGGGAATAAAACATCTAAGATTAGCCGATCCTAATTTCTTGGTATCTTCACAAATAGACATGCTAATCGGTAGTGATATAATTCCATATATCATTCAAGATGGAATACAAAAGAATATCTTAGGCAATCTCCTTGCTCAAAATTCCATCTATGGATGGTATATTTATGGCCCAATGAAATTACATAGCGTTTCTCTAACTGCTAATATTCAAAATAAGGAAGAAAATGATAAAATAACCTCAATGCTTAAACTATTTTGGGAAACAGAAGAAATTCCAAAATCGAAAGTTCTATCAGAAACAGATCTCTACTGTGAAGAACTTTATAAAAAGACAACATATCGCAGAAGTGATGGTAGATATGTTGTAAAACTTCCTTTTAAACAAGAATTTCCAGAAAACTTGTATTTGCAATCTTCCAGGTTCGCAGCAAAAAGTCAATATATTCATCTAGAGGCAAAATTACAAAAACAAATAGATCTTCAACAGATTTATAATGATGTTTTAAAAGAATATATAACATTGGGTCATATGAGGAAAACAAATTCTTCCGAAATTTGTAAAGATGGAAAGTATTTTTCATATTATTTACCACATCATGATGTATTTAGACCGGAAAGCACTTCTACAAAAGTTAGAGTAGTCTTTAATGGTTCTCGCAAAACGAAAAGCTCATTTTCGTTGAATGATGTATTGCATATTGGTCCAACGTTGCAATCTGACTTAATGTCAGTTATTTTAAATTGGCGTATATATAGATACGTTTTCAATGGAGATATCGAAAAAATGTATCGCCAAATATTAGTAACGGAAGCAGATTGTCCGTTTCAGAGAATTTTGTATAGAATAAAAAATTCAAGCAATATTGAAGATTACGAGCTGTTAACAGTCACTTTCGGAGTGAATTGTGTACCGTATTTAGCTATACGAACGTTGCTGCAGTTAGCAACAGATGTAGAGAGACAGTCTCCTTTGTCATCTCACATATTAAGACATGAAACATATGTCGATGATATTTTAGCTGGTGGACATACTTTGGCTTCAGCCCTAGAAGCGCAAAGTCAATTAATAAATTCTTTAAAATCAGCTGGATTTCCACTTAAAAAAATTACGGCAAATAATAGCAAATTATTAGAAAATATTCCAACTGAAGATATTTTAAGTGCAGATTTCTTAAAACTTTACGATTCGAGCTCTACGAAAACGTTAGGTATTCAGTGGAATGCATACAGTGATTCCTTCACTTATAAAGTCGAAATTCCCAATTTCGCATCAAAAGCAACAAAAAGAACAATTTTGTCCGCGGTCGCTAAATTGTTTGACCCCGTAGGGTGGCTAACGCCCATTATTGTTCAAGCAAAGATCCTTCTACAGGAATTGTGGCAAGATGGGGTCGAATGGGATGAAGATGTGAAACCTCAGATTCTTTCAAGGTGGAACATTTTCTTAGAAGATTTTATACACATAAGATCCATTCAAATCCCCAGATGGATCCATTTCCATCCAGATAGCAAAATCCAGATCCATGGTTTCTGTGATGCATCTGAACAAGCCTATTGCGCAACAATATATATTCGAGTGGAAGATGTGTCTGGCAGATATTCTAATCTGCTAGTAGCGAAAAGCAAAGTTGCGCCGTTGCAACGTGTAAGTCTTCCTCGGTTAGAGTTATGTGGGGCATTACTGCTCTCAAAACTAATTAAACAAACTCTAACTAACAATTCATTTAAAAGTGCTCAACTTTTCTTGTGGTCAGATTCCACTATAGTATTAGCATGGTTACAAAAACATCCATCAGTTTGGAAAACATATGTTGCCAACAGAACATCTCAAATCATTGAAAATGTTGGTAATGCTAAGTGGAACCACGTTTTAACCCATGAAAATCCTGCAGATCTTGGAACACGAGGGTGTAAACCACAAGATCTTTAAAAAAATCCTTTATGGTGGTATGGACCAATGTGGCTACTTGACTCCCAAGAAAATTGGCCTAAATCGAACCCACCTGCCATAGCTCTTATGGAACAAAGGAAAGTTGAAGTTCACTGTTCCGTTACAGATGAACTCAATATAATCCAAAGATTTTCTTCATATCGGCGAGCCCTCGCCGTAATAGCATATATTTATAGGTTCTTACGTTCTACTAATAAAAGATTACAGAAAACTAAGTTTGAAAGTTTAACGCTCTCTCACGAAGAGCTTAATAACGCAAAAATTGTATATATTAGACTAACGCAGAAGTTTCATTATTCTGAAGATTTAAAGAATCTTTCGGATTCTAAGCATATTTCAAAGAAAAGCTCCCTGCTTACTCTAAATCCATTTCTCGACGCTCAAGGTCTTATGCGGGTTAATGGTAGATTAGCTAATGCCTCGCTTACGTACGATGAGCGATTTCCCATAATTATCCCTAACTCTTCTCAATTTTGCAAAATTTTTCTGGAGTTTGTCCACAAAACTCTAGTCCATGCTGACATAACCCTTATGATGAGCGCAGTAAGAAGCCAGTTCTATATTCCTGGTTTAAAAAGAACAGTCAAGAAATGCGTTCATCATTGTCTAACCTGTGTTCGTTACAAACAACAAGTGAAATCACAAATAATGGCTGCACTGCCAAAAGAGAGATCCACTCTCACACTACCGTTCTCACATACGGGTGTCGACTTTGCTGGTCCATTTCAGATCAAGTCTGGCAATTTGCGAAATTCACCATATATGAAAGGTTACGCATGTATCTTTGTATGTTTTGCTACAAGAGCCATTCATTTAGAAGCTTGCTCTAGTTTAACATCAGAAGCATTTCTAGCTGCTTTTGCACGATTTATAGCTAGGCGAGGATTGCCAAAATCAGTTATGTCGGACAATGGTACAAATTTCATAGGCGCTAGTAAGTCATTGCTAAAGGAGTATTCGTTATTTCTTAAACAATCCTCCAAGGATATAACCGATAAATATGCAATTAATGGACTTGAGTGGAAGTTCATTCCACCTAGCGCCCCGCATATGGGAGGTTTATGGAAAGCTGGCGTTAAAAGCTTCAAAATCCACTTCAGGAAAATTGCAGGCGCACATAAATTTAATTTTGAAGAGTTCTCTACTCTGCTTGCGCGAATAGAAAGTGTTCTAAATTCACGACCAATATCACCGATGTCAGAAGACCTGCAGGCCCTTACTCCGAGTCATTTTCTGCGCGGTGCACCTTTGGTATTCGCGCCAGAAATACCGCCTGACAATTTGTCGTTATTGAATCGCTGGGAACGACTGAAAGCACTCCATCAAAAATTTGGTCAACGATGGAAAAATGAGTACCTTCTGGAGCTACACAAGAGGTAAAAATGGCAGAATCCACGACGGGATCTACAGACTGGTGATTTCGTTATCATCAAGGATGAGCTTCTTCCTCCATGCGACTGGAGGTTAGGCAGAATAGAAGCCGTACACGTTGGTCGGGATAAGCGCGTAAGAGTCGCTGATGTTAGAACATCTAGTGGCGTCTTGACCCGACCAATAGTAAAATTATACATGCTCCCGTTATGTGAAAAGTCTGTAGATTAGTTTGTTCTTGTCCATACAATGTCGTGTCTATGTGTCCAAAGCTATTTTTTTCGACCTTAATCTGCCTCTGTTCTTTGTATTTTAATCTCATTCCAGAATGGATCCAGCCCAAAACCCAGAGTTGTGCGTTGTGTGTTTTGCATATCACCCATTGAGATATTGCAAGATGTTCCGTAAGTTGACATTGGAGCAACGACTTTATGTGGTGAGAACCCATAAGTATTGCTCCAATTGCTTCTCGCGGACTCATCTGATAGGTAGCTGTATCTCAATGGGTGCGTGCCAAATATGCTGCGATTTGCACCACACATTGCTGCACCCAAGGACTGCTGCTCAGGTGCCAAGGCAAAGCCAAAGGTCACGCCCACGCGCTCGCAGAAGCCTTCCCAACCCTCCTCAACAGAGAGCTCAACAGCGGTTAGATGACCTCCGTCAACGTCTGCAACAACAGCAGCAGGTTATTCAACAGCAACAACAACAACTACAGCAGCAACAACGCCAACGACAACAACGGCAACTACAGCAACAATCTCAGCGGCAGCCACAACGACGCCAACAACATCAACCACAAACCATAGCCGTTCCTCAGCCTGCGGCAACGCCAGCCTCAACCCAGGGGCTGGTCAACCAAATCGTTTCGGCCCTCAGCCAACTCACAGGGTCGACAATTGCACCAGTGCAAGGAGGCCGGCATGTCGAAGTCCGGTCAGGCCTCGTTGAAGACGATTTGATCGATCTCCATGACGATCTTATCGACTTCGACGGCGGCCTTACCGACCTTGACTGAAGGTCTCCAAACACTTCCTAAAGGCAATATTTTAGGAAGTGTTACGAGGAAGCCGGGCTTGGCGCCGAAGAGGATCGGCTTATTATTAACCATCCCGAACGACTCCCGGTCAAAGTGGTGTTTTTTAAATAAATTAAAATCAAAAACAAAAAAATAAAACGTACTCCCGGTGCTCCAATTATTTGAAAAAAAAAAAATAAAACAAACAAAAAAAAAAGTGTTTCAATTCCCACCAACCAACACGTAAGTAGAAATAAAATTCTCTATTTTATTTGTGTGCATAGTTCAATTCTGTTATTGAACAACTTTGTTAATTTCTTAACAAAGTAAAAACAAAAGCAACAAATCTCCAAAATAAGAGTTGGAATTTGTTTATATGCATATATTCGAATTCATTTTTTAAAAATTGCATTAAATACAAAATGGTTGAATTTTTTCGAACGGCTTATAGATTTTATTATAGACCTCATTAATAGCAATCTAAAAGAATATAATTTTATTAATTTTAATTAACGGGAAGTGTGTGCTTCACAAGTTTTTCTTAAAAGAAAAACACTGCGTTTTCTGCAAACGAGAAACTTTTATGCAAATATTTTTGTGGTTAGACAATAACTGCTTTTTTAAAATTATCTTCTGCTTTTAAAATGAAAATCTATATAAAGTTCGGAAATAAATTTCATACACATGACCGAACTTTTTTCAATGCATTTAATGAAAAATCGTACTTTTTTCTAACGGCTAATCGATTTTGGTATAAGCATTATTGTCAGCTACCGATTAATGTTAAGTGTTACCAATTTTAATTAGCGGTTTAGGTGTGCTTCGTCGAATTGTCTTGTAACACAAGAAACAACGCGTTTTCGGCGAAAGAGAAATTTTGATGAAATTTCTTTTGCAATTAACATATCCCATCATATATACAATTAACTGCTTTTATAATTTTTAAATTAATTACTAACGCAAAAAACCGTTAAAATAAAAATCTGTTCGGTTAATTTAAATTTTGTAAAGAATTTATATATTTACGTGAATGAACTTTTTTACACTTTTTTAATGCAAAAACGCAGTTTTTTTCGAACGGCTTATCGATTTTCGTATTAGCATCATTGTCATATACTGGTTGATGTATAATGTGCCAAATTTAAGTTAGCGGCTTAGGTGTGCTTCATCGATTTTTATTGTGAAAGAAACCCCGCGTATTCAGTCCACGAAGGCCTTGATTAAATTTTTTTGATGCAAACCAATTCTTTTTATATAAAGATTGATTACTGATAAAATTCAGAATTTAAAATTTGTTTATAATGCGAAGTTACGCTGTTAGTGTGCTTCGCGAAAAAGCCCTTTTTTCGAAACTTTCACGTTTGTTTTTTCAATATTTAAGCTTCTCCCGCAGTGATACCTTCTAGAGCACATTTTGCACATTATAATTACGACGCGTAATTACAATGTCTACTTTTTCTCATTTATACATTTTGCATAACCGAAGAGCCGCAAATATACTATCCAAAAAACTGCAAGTTTTGTAAAATTGTATAAATTTGGTTTCAAAAAAAAGAGAATACTCATCTTCTAGAAGAAGAGAATACTCATCTTCTAGAAGAAGAGAAAACTCATCTTCTAGAAGATAAGGAGAATATTCATCTTCTAGAAGATAAGATAGGAACACTTCTGGAAGATATGATAAGAACACTTCTAGATGATACTAAGAAGTCACTCCAAGAAGTGACTTCCTAGTCACATCTAGAATAGTCTTTGGCAATACCTTACTTCCAAGAGTCATCAAGAAGTTTCTTCTGTGGGTCTTCCAGAAGTATCTTCCACGTTACGCTTTGACGATCCCCAGCTCGGCATCAGTTCTTCCCGACTGGTGATAAGAATTCGCATACTTCCCCAATATCCCTAACGATATTTAATAATTTGCATGTATGCATGAGTGTGAAAGATTTAAGGAAATTAATTGTTATACACAAATTGTTAATACCAAACTGCTTTTACTAAAGATAATGCAACTAGTTAAATACGTTTAAAGTAGTTTTCGGGAAGGTACATAGTACGGGATCTATGACCAATTATAGACCGATCGTAAAAAGTTCTTACAGTAACATTTTTGTGTTTAAAAGGTATATTCTGTCAAATTCTGTATCTATATCGTTATATGGTAAGTAATGTGTGTTTAAGAAATTTGCGGAAGAAGACCTTGTATGGAAGCTATGACCGATTATGGACTGTAAGAAAATTTTACAGTAACAAAGGCAAAATTTCTAATTACTGTATCTATATCGTTATTTGGTGGTAATGAGTAATGTACATTTAAGTGATTTTCGTAAGAGTATCTTGTATGGGAGCTATGACTTAATATGGACCGATCGGAAAAGGAAATTCACAGTAATATTTCTGAAGATAAAAGCATTATTTATGCCAAATTTTATATGGATATCATTACATTGTATAAAAGTAATATTTGTGCCAAATTTTGCATGGATATCAATGTTTGGTAATGAATTATATGCATTTATGTGTTTTTCTGAAGGGGACCTTGTGGGAGCTATGTATGTGGACTGATCGAAAAAAAAAATAAAGTTAATTTTTCTGTATATAAAAGCAATATTTGTGTAAAATTTTTATAAATATCTAATTTAGCAATGAGTTATCTGCGTTGTGGGAGCTATGTATGTGGACTGATCGAAAAAAAAAAATAAAGTTAATTTTTCTGTATATAAAAGCAATATTTGTGTAAAATTTTTATAAATATCTAATTTAGCAATGAGTTATCTGCGTTTAAGAGATATTCGGGAGAGGACCTTGTATGGGAGCTATGACCAAATAAGGACCGATCGTGACAAAATTTTAAAATAACATTTCTGAGTACAAAAGTAATATTTGCGTAATATTTTGTATGGATATCGTTATTTCGTAATGTGCGTTTAAGTGTTTTTTTTTTTTTTTTTTTTTTTGAAGGGGACCTTGTATGGAAGCTATGACCAATCGTGAACCGACCGGAAAAAAAAATTACAGTAATATTTCTGTATGTAAAAGCAATATTTTTTCCAAATTTTGTATGGATATTTCGGGAAGGGACCTTGTATGAAAGCTATGAACAAATATGGACCCATCGTGAAAATTTGATAATGAGTTATGTACGTTTAACGATTTTCTGAAGGGGACCTTGTATGGGAACTATGACCAATTATGGACTAATCTAGAAATTTTTTTCTCTGGGTGATTTCTACTCATATAAAACTTTAACTTATAAAATTTTGTGAAGATTTCGACATTCAAACAGAAGTTATTAACAAAAAACTCATTTTCCGGGAATATATACATTTGTATGGGAGATATATGAAATTATAGACCGATTTCGCAAATTTTCAACAGGAATAAAACTCTTGTATAGAAACAAATGTGTGATGATTTTCATGGAGTTATATTGCACAGTTAAAAAAAACTTAATTTTTTCGGGGTTTTTTCAAATTTTGAAACTTAGTTAAAAAAGTTATGAAACTTTTTCCGATATAAACCGATTTTGCTGATTTTCAATACCAAACTGCCTAGGACAATAATAAATATTTCGGGAGGATTTCGTTAATTTTTGTTGCTTCGTGTTAACGTGAGAATGTTTTATACAGACAGACAGACGGACATAGCTAGATCGCTCACAATTTCATAAGGTCCATATATATACTTTGTTGGGTCTCAGATGAATATTTCTGGGTGTTACACACGGAATGACAAAGTTATATATACCCTCTATCAGCGCTGATGGTGGTGGAGGGTATAAAAATTGTAAACAATGATCAGCTGAGCTAGCGTTGTCACCTTGTATTCAGTACAAAATTAATAATTTGTTTATGTGTAAGGCATAACATATGTTGATCAAATTTTTTATAAGTAATATATCGTCACCTAAAACGCAAACGGCCCAATCTAACATTTTGAAAATTTTAAAGGAGAAGCAACTATTTTAAAGGAGAAGCAACTATTTAAATTGAAAAGTTTGCTTCTATCAACGCGAATAATAAGAGAAAAGCGAAGAAATTCGACACAGATATGTTTTATACGAGTTAAAACCAAATTTATTTACAATTATGAAAATTGATATAAGAAACATTTATAGGAACTTAAATCTTCCTAACGAATTTCATGCCGAAAGTGTCGGGAAGTGATATTCTATGTAAACATGTTTTACATAAACCAAAATCGGTTTAAAAAAAATTGTGAAAAATTTTATGAAAAACTGTCAATAATTAAACCTATCTCTCATATAATGTCCTCTTCAGTTAATTTGATGAGTAATATCACCATGATGTTTACAGGAGAGCATCTCTTTTACGGCATACGGTTTGATGGTGGGTATATGATATTCGGCACAGCCGAATATAACACTCTCACTTGTTGTATATGTTGCCGTTGACATTACAATCTAATTTAAGTATAGGAATTATAAATATTAACAAGTAAGAGTGTTATATTCGGCTGTTCCGATATATACCCACCATCAAATGATTGCCGAAAAGGAATGCTTCCTTTTAAAAAACTTTGATTTTTAAGAATCGATGCTTTTGTTATTATCAAAACAATTTTCCTATTTATTACATCTATGTGAAATTTTACCATCATACATATGGGGAATTTCATGTCAAGTGACCCAACTCAAGAAATTGATTTTGACGAAATTTACACTAACATTAGAACTATTGGATAGTAGGTCAGACACAAATTTTCAGCTCTATCGGTCAAGTACTGCTGGACTTAGAGGGGGTCAAAGTTGAACATTATGGTCATACAGGGTTTTATTCAAATGGATGTAACTTTTCACATATTGGTCCTAGCAAAAATTGTCCAAAGTAGTTCAGATAGCTATTTGTTCATTCTTTCCAAAAAAATTTAATTTTTTTTAAAAAAGTTTTTTAATTTTTTTTTTGAATTTTTTTTTTCAATATATGCTGCCTTTAGACAGTTATGAACGTTAAAGCCATTTTCTGAAGGGGACCTTATATGGGGGGTAGGGTCAATTATGGATTGATCCTTATAAAATTTTATAGAGATATTGAGATTCCTTTAAAATATGTTTATGTCGAATTTCATTGCAATAGATCCTTTTTTTTAGACAGTTATGAGCGTTAAAGTCATTTTCTGAAGGGGACCTTATATGGGGGCTAGGCGAAATCGTAGACCGATATTTTCAAACAAACTGCATCAACCAAAAGTATCTGTGTAAAAGTATATTTCAGCTCGCTAGCTACTTCCATTTGGACTCCATCGTGTTTTCAACAGACAGACGGTCGGACATGGCTAGATCGTGTAAGGTACAATTGTATATTATTTGCTTATGGGAACATATTATTATTGCGTAACAAATATTCAAGAAAATAATACAAATCATTTATAAATCTTCATTCTAATTTGCTAATACCACGTCAATCGAAACCACACTGTACTAAAGATTGCTGCTTAATTCAGTTAATTTTAATATACGCAGGTATCGGCATTTTTTACACATTTTTTAATGAAAAAATAATTGCAGTATTAATCATTATGGACTTTATTTAGTATGTATTATTGTATTTTTTGATATTATATGTTGCAAAAATAACAAATGAACAGAGCATGTTTAGTTAATATTAAATTATCTGCGATCTGGTATACTTCATTCCATCGAAATGTACACCAACGCATAAGATCGCATGTCAACGCATGTCGACGCATACTTGTAAAAACAGGGTTATTCAACATTAAATCTAACTTTCCCGATAAGTTATCGAATTTTTTGCCTAAAATGTCTTCGCTATACAAGATAATGGCGTTTAGAAATTCTTTTTCATCCAACTTTGCACGAGGAAAGAAGTGTCTCCAATTGTCCAAAAACCAAGTAAAATTTTAAAAGTTAAAAAACGTGAGGAATAATGTTATAAAACGGAAAGCATTGTCTATTGAAGTCATAAAGTTAAAACATTTCATTGCCTTTAGAAATACATTTTATTAACATAAAAAAAAAACATTAAAAGGTAAATTTGTTAAAATATCACCGATTTTGTGTACCAATAACTGTCCTTTCCTCACAGACACATTTCCATAATTTTTGTCTAAAATTTCTTGGTCGGAGCGCCTAAGTATACATATTCTTGGAATCTCAATATAATTGATTAGGCCTATAACTAAATTTGAAAATTTTTCTAAATTTCACATTATTAAAAATTACTCAATATTACATTTAAGGTAAGCTTGTTTTACACAAAAAAGTTAAAATTCATAATGTTAGCCGCCATATTTATTTTCTATTATCACAGATTTTTCTTCTTACATATGATGTGATACGGTTAGAATAAGGAATAAAAGTTTACCATAAAGGAGTGACCGTGATAGATTCTAATTGGGCTATGGAATTTTCAAAATGGTATTGTATATACAGAAAGTTTTCCAAACCGATATACAGTGGTCTACTAATAATAACTACTTTTGATTGGGCAAAAAACTGCTTCCTGCAAATATTTTGTAAATCCGAATCAAAATAGGATATCGATACCTAAGTAAAATTATCCATTATATACAATAAATTTCAAAAACTTTCACAAATTATAAATAAACAAATAAATCTTAGATTATTCTGTAAAAGATATTCTAAATCTATTTTCGGTCGATTTATCGAAATTATTCCTCAACTAATCGAAAATCCAGAAAAAGTTAAAATAATATTTACAGAATAACCTTTAACATACATGTATATTTACAATCTATGATTTAATGAAAACAACATTAGTGAAGTTTCTTTAGAGCAATGAAAATCTAAGTGGATTTAAGCTACATAGTTTTTCTTGCCCCACGTTGGGCGCCAATTTATGTAATGAACGGGACTGACAGGTGAATTGTTCTCTACAGAATATTTAAAAAAACTTTTTCCAAACTTCTTTAAAGACCACATCGGCGATTCTATTTGCTCTAAGAGACTGGAAAGATCAACGGGAGCCATTGAATTAGCTAGCAATCAGTCGGGTGGGGTGGTTCTTATCTTTCAAATCTCTCTTACCGATGGGAAAGTCAAAACATAAATATTATTATAGACTCCCTTGAACAATTAAGTAATAAAGTGGACTGGAAAGTTGATTCAAACGAAAATGTTGTTAAATAAAACCCCTATTTACCAACTCTAGAAGCGGAAATGGGTCAATTCCAATAGCAACTTTTATAAAAAAAAAAACTCTCCTAGATGTTAGTGGAGGTTTAACGCCTCAATACCCACCCTACCTATGATCTTAGTGCGTTTTAAAGTAATAACTAAGATCCCTAACTCAACCTAATCTAACCGATCACAATTTGTAAAAATTAAGAACAATTTAGCCTTCCATTATAAAGAATTCACAAATTTATTAATAAAAATAAAAAATAAGTAGTGATAAATAACATCAAATACTATTGTGTTATAGCATTAATTTTCATTTACATTCCTTGGGAGAATGATTTAGTAAAACAATAATATTAAACAAATCTAATAGTATAAACATAAGTTGTTGTGGTTGATTCATTTCCGCTTCTAGAGTTGATAAATAGGGGTTTTATTTAACAACATTTTCGTTTGAATCAACTTTCCAGTCCACTTTATTACTTAATTGTTCAAGGAAGTCTATAATAATATTTATGTTTTGACTTTCCCATCGGTAAGAGAGATTTGAAAGATAAGAACCACCCCACCCGACTGATTGCTAGCTAATTCAATGGCTCCCGTTGATCTTTCCAGTCTCTTAAAGCAAATAGAATCGCCGATGTGGTCTTCAAGAAGTTTGGAAAAAGTTTTTTTAAATATTCTATAGAGAACAATTCACCTGTCAGTCCCGTTCATTACAATCGTCTTAGAATTTAATAAGGATCCAGAATATATATACTTTTATGGGTCTTAGATGAATATTTCGATGTGTTACAAACGGAATGACAAAAACAATATACCCCCCATCTTTTTTGATGGTTGATGTAAATAGTAATGTTAATACACAGTGTTGCCAAAAGCCAATCTAGCTGGAAAAAATTAAAATTTTTGACATCTAAAAATTCGCCCAATTTGTTTTTTATTTGTTATAGAAACATTCAGTGCTCATAACTATATATCCGATTTTTTGTTTATTATTTGCTTTGCTATGTAGATTCAAAAATGAGCAATTGCATTATAGCAGTTTTTATAAAATGCAGTCTTTTCTTAGCATCATTTTTTAACTGATCTTAGTAGCAATTAATAAAAGATTTTTACTTTTTTCTTATTTTACTGGATTATATCCCTTCAAACATTTAGAAGACAAAAAAATCTGGAAGTTTACGTTTTAGTGACTTCTGAATGATAGTTAGGAGAGAACATACGTTTTACAATAACAAAATACATTGTTTTCGAATTTGTATCTTCCTGGTTTGTATGTTTGTGTCACTTCTGGAAGATACTTTCAAGAGTGTACACATTAATGTTGCATTTTAATCATCTGGAAGTGTACATTGTAGTCACTTCTGAACGATTGTCAGACGAGAGCACAAATATTACAAAAACAAAATACATTGATTTCGAGTTTTCGCCGAGTACAAAAGTAAAAAAATATAATATAAAGTTCAGTGATGTTTTGTCCTGTCATGTTCAGTTTTAATTATTTATTGTAAAAATTAAATTAGTTATTGAATTTAATATTCATAGAATAATAGTGTAGGTAATTAATATATTGTGAATCTTAAGTAGTAAAAAACAATATGACAGTGTTGTGTTAAAAATCAACTGTTCACATAAATTGGTGAAATTTATTAAATAAATACCAAAAAGTAATTATCTTCAAAGTCATATTTTACATTAAAATACTTTTTTAGGAATAAGTTAACAACTCTAAACGGATTCAATTTCCATAATTTTTAAACCAAGTTTAGTATTTTTAATTAATAATGTTTTTATACCCTCCACCACCATCAGTGGTGATAGAGGGTATATATAAGTTTGTCATTACGTGTGTAACACCTAGAAATATTCACCTGAGACCTAACAAAGTATATATATTCTTGATCCTTATGAAATTCTGAGTCGATTTAGCTATGTCCGTCTGTCTGTCTGTCTGTCTGTCTGGTTAAAACACGCTCACGTTAAAACTATGCAAAAGAAATCAGCCAAATTCACTAAGAATATTCATTATTGTCCTAAGCAGTTTGGTATTGAAAATCAGCAAAATCGGTTCACAATGTAAAATGTTATGAGTAAAAATTTCAGACTACCTCGAAAAAAATTACGGTTTTTTCATAATTCTTTTGAAGTTTTCTCGGAAACTACCAAAGATATTTCGATGAATTTTGTCACACATTATTTTTTCAGGGCAGTAATCAATTATGTTCAAAATCTTTACAATCCATCCAATATTTCCCATAGCCCCCATACAAAGGTATATATTCCCGGAAATTAGTTTATCGTTAATAACTCCCTCAAATATATCGGTATCAACACAAAATTTTGTACATGCAAATATAATATAAACAGAAATCATACTATCAACGCAGATCTCAGTCGGTCCACAATTGGTCATAGCTCTCATATAAGGTCCACTTCCGAAAATCACCTAAACGCACATATTTCTTTGATGAGTAAAGCTATTGTGATAAAAGTCGAGTTAAATATGTTTTGTATACATACAAATCATTCTACCAAATTTTTTACGGATCGGTCCATTATTGGTCATAGCTCCCATATAAGGCCCACTTCCGAAAATCATTTAAAAGCTCATATATGATTGTCAAACAAAGCTATCTTGATAAAATTCGACACAAATATGTTTAGTCTAAATATGAATCACTCTAAGAAATTTTTTCCGGATAGGCCAATAATTGGTCATAGCTCCCATATAAGGTCTACTTCCGAAAATCACTTAAACGCATATACTTCAATGAATTATAAAGCTATTGGGATAAAATTCGACACAGATATGTTTTGTATACATACAAATCATTTTACAATTTTTTTTACGGATCGGTCCATTATTGGTCATAGCTCCCATATAAGGCCCACTTCCGAAAATCACTTAAACGCATATATTTCATTGAATTCTAAAGCTATCGTGATAAAATTCGACATAAATAGATTTTGTCTAAATATGAATTGCTCTACTAAATTTTTTCCGCATAGGCCCATAATTGGTCACAGCTCCCATATAAGGTCCACTTCCGAAAATCACTTAAACGCATATATTTCATTGAATTCTAAAGTTATCGGGATGAAATTCGACAAAAATATGTTTTGTGTACATTAAAATCATTCCACCAAATTTTTTACGGATCGGTTCATTATTGGTCATAGCTCCCATATAAGGCCCACTTCCGAAAATCACTTAAAAGCACATATTTCATTGTTAAATAAAGTTATCTTGATAAAATTCGACACAAATATGTATTGTCTTTATATGAATCACTCTACGAAATTTTTTCCGGATAGGCTCCCATAGAGGGTCCACATACGAAAATCATATTTATATATTTCTTTGAATAATAAGGCTATCGGGATGAAGTACGACTTGAATATGTTTTGTGAGCATATAAATCATTCTACCAAATTTTTTCCGGATTGATCCATATATTGTAGTAGCTCCTATATAAGGTCCACTTCAAAAAAATCACTTAAACGCACATATTTCATTATCAAATAAAGGTATCTTGATAAAATTCGACACAAATATGTTTTGTGTAAGGTCATAGCTCCTATACATATAAAGTCCACTTCCGAAAATCACCTAAACGCAAATATTTTATTAATTAATAAATCTATTGTAGTAATCATTATACTAAATTTTTTCTTTATCGGTTGATAATTGGTCACAACTCCCATATAAGGTCCATTTCCGAAAATTACTCAAATGCACTTGATAATCAAAGTTATCGGGATAAAATTCGACATAAATGTTTATTTTGTATACATAAATCATTCTACGGATTTTTTTTCTTCCGGATCGGTCCATAGGTTGTCTTAGCTCCCATATAAGGTATACTTCTGAAAATCACTTAATATCACTTAATTCGTAATTAAATGATTATATCCGGATAAAATTCAAAATGAGTATGTTCTGTGTACAGATATATCATTATATTAAAATGTTTTCAAACTGGCCTATTAATATACATACATATTTCTCGACATAATTAAAATTAGTTTGACATATGCATAAATGTTAGTACCCTCAATAAGGAAACAAAAATTTCGCCAAGTTATCTAAAAATTAGATAGTTAAATGGGTCTCAATGAAAAGTAGCTTGCTGGTGGAGGGTATTTAAGATTCGGCAGAGCCGAATATAGCACTCTAACTTGTTATTTTAAATTTTGTCTCTCTCTTAATTGGTTTAGGAGTTATAAGCATTTAAATATGTTTTCAAGTTGTACGTTTCGGCTTTCACTTGATGAACATTGCATTATTAACCCATTTAGATTTATTTGAGTTAAATCTTAACTTTCAATATTTTTTTAAACTATTTGCACGCTTAGTTCCTGTTTCTAGATTACGTATGATCACTTTGATCTAAAATTTTATTTGTATTTCATTATCGTAACAAAAACAAAATGCATTACAATTTTGATTTAAAGTATTCATACGTTATCTGGAATCATTATATTCATATTAATACTACTGTTTTATACATAAATTGTTTAATTTTTATATGATGTAATATGTAAGGTGAGAGCGTTTCGGAAACAAACACAATATCTTTTATTGTCTAGAGTATGGGTTTTGTCAAAATGAAATTTTTAAAATTGTAAAACAAAAAGGTTAGAATAAAATAATATGATTTTATTACACAATATTAACCGTAAACCCGTCATATATTTAACTTCCATTTGCAGCAGGACAATGCTTTATCATCTGAATTTATTTGAGAACTTTCTATCAGCATTTTTGATTTGGAAATTTTCGTTTGAAAATACAAATTAATTTTGACACACTTTTTAAATAAACAAATAAAAACAAGTAAGAATGTATAGTCGGGCGTGACCGACCATATGATACCCTACACCAGTTATGAATATTAAATGTGATTTATTTTTCATAATAAAGCATTTATCTTCAATATTACCTTATTCCGATACATTTAAACAATTTATGGATGAAACACAAATTTTCTGAAAGAGGCTTTATATGGGGGCTAGAGGCAAATATGGACCAAGTCCCATAAAATTTTGTGAATATTTTTATATTTATATAATATTTGTTTGTGCTGAATTTCATCGCGATATTTGTGTTTATAAGTTAATTTTGGACATTCAAGTAATTTTTGGAAGGGGACTTTGTATGGGAGCTAGGGTCAAATGTGGCCCGATCTTTATGAAATTTGGCAAGGTCATTAAGACTTGTATAAAACTTAGTTGTGCCGTTTTTTTTTATCGATATCCAGGTTATTTAACATAATTATGAGCTCAGAAGCCCTTTTCGGGGGGTTCTGTTGTATGGGGGGGTGTACGTGAAATAATGGACCGATTTTAACCATTTTCAATAGGCTTCGTCCTTGTGTGCCAAATTTTATCCAATTATCTTGAAAATTGCGACCTGTACCTTGCGCACAAGGTTTATATGGACAGCCAGCCAGACGGACGGACATAGCTAATTCGACTCAGAAAACGATTCAAAGCCGATTGGTATACTTTAAGGTGGGTATAGGAAGAATATTTTTATATGTTATAAACATCAGCACAAACCCAATATACCCTCCCCACTAAATTGGTGTAGGGTATAATCAGCCGCCTTTATGATTTCACTTTACTTAGTGCATCCTGAATTTTTTTTTTTATTTCTTTTAATTTGTTTATTTTTTTAATGGGCCTTCTTTTTTGCTCAAACGAAAGCAACAATTTCCTTTAAGATCTTTATTGTCGCTTAATGGGATGCGAGTGGGATACCTATCAAAAAAATATTTTTTTAACTCAAAATGATTAGGACAAGTTTTGCTAGGACCAATAGGTGAAAAGTTATAATCATTTGAAAAAAAAACCCTGTATAACCTCTAACTCCGGCAGTTCTTGACCGATAGAGCTGGCCTACTATCTAATAATACTAACTTTGGTGCAAATTTCATCCAATTAAATTTTTTTACTTACGTCAATGGACACTAAATTGCCCATTAAGATATTTAATATTAAAATCAGATATTTTTAAATCCACCTTTTTTAAATACAATTTTATTAATTTCCATATAGCTTTGGATCTAATTATTCTAATTATAGGTACTTTTTTAGTTATTAGCACCAGGTCTTTCTATGACCTGTCATATGATAATAATATTCTTAAAATTGAGCATGCCGTTCCCAATATTTTGAACTTAAGTAGATAGTTTTTGAATGTGTATAACTCCTTAATTAGAAGAGAGCAGTGTGACCATTTTGGCATTTTTGCAGCTAGATTTAGCATTTTTTATTTTGATTTAGCTGTAAAATTTTAATTTAGCATTTGGCATTTTATTTAGCATTTTTATAAAATATTTTTAGCATTTTTAGCTTTTTTGCAATTTTAGTATATAAACAAAAAAAGAGAAATTTTTGCAAAAAAGCTTTATATTGGAAATAGGTTTAACCGGAAAAAATCAGAATTAAATGTCTACCCAAACACAAGCAACAAGAAATATGAGAAATGTAATCATTTACACTGTAATTCGAAATAATGCAAAAAGATTCATGAAGATAAATAACTTAAAATTACGCCAATACAAGTGAATACTTTAAAATGTTGTATTCTAAAATATTTTTCTGGAACCCAATGCTCTTTTAAATTCGAGGTGATAGAAATAATTCAAGAGATTTCACACATTTTTACAAATACGTTCAGTACGCTATTATACAAACTAATACTTTTTGTTTGCTCATGGAATGAAACATATAATTTTGGAAAAGGCTATGTATGTATGATGGTTAATTAACAAATTTTATTTTTTCCTATACGAAATAAAGAGGTTTTAATTTTTATCATCTTTCAGGAGTTCTTGTTAATTTATTGAAAATAAGTATTAGAAAAAATCAATAATATATAATTAAGACTTTCTCATCCTACTTTCTGTTCTTTTTATTTTTACCAAATTTTTAGTAATTTTGTTGTCACGTTTTTTTTAATTAAAAAAAAAATACATAAATTTCGAAAATATTATTGACAATTTATTCCAGAATTACAAACTTACGGATTTGAATATATCTCTCAATTCATTTCATACATTCTCATATATATTTTTCCGAAAAAATCTTGGAAGTATGAGTTATAAACCTGACATATATTCACCGAGATTTAAAATTATTTCAACGGAATTTTCAATATTTTTGTGACATGAAAACCATTTTTAAAGTGTTTTGAGGAAGACAAATAAAATTGTTTATATAAAAAAGGTAAACTAGAAATATTATACTTTTCCTTCCGAAAACACATATAGGTTTTATACCATGAGCAACTAGTGTAATTAATAGAGTTTTAATGTAATTTTTGCATTCAGAAATATTTTAAAGTTAGAGACATTACATATTGCTAAATTTACAAAAATTTTGAAATAATTTTTAGCATTTCTGTTTATCTTAATACCACGGAACTTAATTTTTTACCCTACTCCACTATACTACGTTTAAGTATACTAATCGGTTAAGAATCATTTTCTGAATCTGAAATTTTCTAAACAATAAGCACGTATGCTTTTTGGTCCAATGATAAAACCTTTAAAAAATGGTTAAAGTCCGTCCTTTATTTTACCTAGCCCCCATACATATACAAATGTATAAAGCCTTTCTCAGAAAATTAGTTTAAATATATCGGAACCAAGGTTCAATTCAACATAAATGCTTTATTACGAAAAATAAATCAAATTTTATACTCATATGGTTAACCACGGCAGAATATACTTTCTTACTTGTTATAAATTACAATGAATTTCAGTTACAAATTAATATGAATTGTTCATGAAAACACTTAAAAAATTTTAGCATTTTTTTTGCATTTTAAAATCAATTTAGCATTTTTTCTAGCATTATTTTGGATGGGATTTAGCCGCAACATTTTTTGAGACCTGGTCACAGTGGAAGAGAGCAAACAAAAAATAGTATGGTAGTATTAGTGTCAAAAACAGTATCCCATTTAGGGTCGTTAGGTGATCCTATCGTTAGTCACTGTAAATAATTTTTAAAAGTAATCCATGATGACTTAATAATTTCAGATCTTAATAGACAGCTTAGTTCCAAGTTATATTACTGTTTTAAAAAATGTTCATGAAAGGTAATGTTTTTATTGATCCAAAACTATAAATATAGGAATTAATTCATTTTTAATTATTTGATTTTTTTAGAAAACAGTAGCTGAATTGGATCTAATGAATGGGATCTGGTAAGTCTTATTTCCATTAAAAATTTCGATTATTTGCAGAAAATGTAAAAAATGGATCTGACCGTTTAAACTTTGTTGGGAAATGTATTGGGCACAAGAGAATCCTATTTTTATTGCTTCCTAAAGTATGTGTATTCAATATTGTTCCACAATATATCTCTTTCAATTTGATGGATTGATCATAAAATTTATGAAGAACGACAAAAATATTTTAGAGTCCAACATTTTACAACCTTTGGAAGCGTACCGTTCAACAGTCAACAATTATCTAATTATAAGATAATAATTCTATTTTTTATACGTTTTTAAATTAGTTGTTAAATTTATTATTTTTTCTATTATTTCAATTTCAATTATTTCAATAAAAACTATAAAATTTCATTTTATTTAGATTTATTTTTATAGATTTTATATTGGTGAGTATACAAATAGAAGAAGAGAATACTCATCTTCCTGAAGAAGATACGATAACAAGACTTAAAGATGATACTAAGAAGTCACTCCAAGAAGAGACTTCCTAGTCACATCTAGAAGAGTCTTTCCAAGAGTCTTCTAGAAGTTTCTTCCCCAGCTCGGCATCAGTTCTTCGCGACTGGTGACAAGAATTCGTATACTTCCGCAATATCGCTGGCGAGCTTTAAGCACGTTTGGAAGTTTCACACGGGTATTTTCCGCAATAGAAAATGTTTGTAGGGATAAGGTATGTATTAGTAATGCAAATATCCCTTCAAACATTTAGAAGACAATACTATTGCGCATCACTCCAGACGCCACGTCAGAAACACTTCTGGACGATTGTCAGACGAGAACGCACATTTTACAAAAACAAAATACATTGATTTCGAATTTTCGTCTTCTAGAAATATACTTTTAAGTTACTTCCGGATGATAGTTAGAAGAGTGCATTCATTTTGCTTAAACAAAAAACCATGACTGTTGAATCTTTTTCATCTGGAAGTATACGTTGTAGTGACTTCTGAATGAGAGTTGGGTGAGAACACACATTTTACAATAACAAAATACATTGTTTCCTAATTTGTATCTTCTTGATTTGTATGTTTATGTCACTTCTGGAAGACAGTTTGAAGAGTGTTCACATTAATGTTGTATTTTATTCATCTGGAAGTGTGGATTTTAGTCACTTCTGGACGATTGTCAGACGAGAACACACATTTTACAAAAACAAAATACATTGATTTCTAGTTTTCGCCGTCTGGAAGTATACTTTTAGGTTACTTCCGGATGATAGTAAGAAGAGTACAAAAACAAAAAATATAAATACTCCATTTTTTAGCGTGAACGCGAAAAAAATAAAAATAAATAATGCAGAAATTTTGTTAAGTTCAGTGATGTTTTGTGTTTTGTCCAGTCATGTTTAGTTTTAATTATTCATTGTAAAACTTAAATGAGTTATTGAATTTAATATTCATAGAAAAATAGTGTAATTAATATATTGTGAATCTTAAGTAATAAAAAAGAATATGACAGTGTTGTGTTAAAAGTCAACTGTTAATAAACATTTAAGAAGGTTTTGTTAATTGTTGAAGTTTATTAAATATATACGAAAAAGAAATTATCTTCAAGTTTTATATAAACAAAATAAAAAAGTAAGTTGTCGTATTTTATCATTATCTTCAAATTAATACTACTGTTTTACATACATAAATAATTTTTTGACTTGGGTCACTTGACACGAAATTGCCCACATAAGATATTTAATAATAAAACCACCTTTTTTAAATACAATTTTATAAATTTTCATATAGCTTTGGATTTAATTATTCTAATTATAGGTACTTTTTTAGTTATTAACACCAGGTCTTTCTATTACCTTTATATGATACTAATATTCTTAAGTTTATGAAAGTGAATAACTCCTTACTTAGAACAGAAATAGTATTGCAGTATTAGTGTCAAAAGCAATATCCCGTTTAGGGTCGTTAAGATGTTTCTATCGTTAGTGACTGTAAATAATTTTAAAAATAATCCATGACTGAGTAATTTCAGATCTTTATAGACGGTTTAATTAACGGTTTATTTAAAAAATGTTCATGAAAGGTAATGTTTTTATTGATTCAAAGCAATAAATAAATAAATTAATTAATTTTTAATTATTTTATTTTTTTTTAGAAAGCAGTAGCTAATATTGTACCCCCTATTAAAATACTTCTAACCGAATTAAAATATAAACAAGTAAGAAAGTATAGTCGGGCGTGGCCGACCATATGATACCCTACACCAGTTATGAATATTAAATGTGATTTATTTTTCATAATAAAGCATTTATCTTCAATATTCCCTTGTTCCGATACATTTAAGCAATTTATGGATGAAAATCTAATTTTCTGAAAGAGGCTTTATATGGGGGCTAGGGGCAAATATGGACCAAGCCCGATAAAATTTTGTGAATATATTTATATTTACATAATATTTTATTGTGCTAAATTTCATCGCAATATTTGTGTTTATAAGTTAATTTGGGACATTCAAGTAATTTTCTGAAGGGGACTTTGTATGGGAGCTAGGGTCAAATGGGGCCCGATCTTTATGAAATTTGGCAGGGTCATCCAGACTTCTATAAAACTTAGTTGTGCCGCATTTTATCGATATATCTGTAAATTTAACAAAATTATGAGCTCAAAAGCCCTTTTCGGGGGGTTCTGTTCTATGGGGGCTAGGTGAAATAATGGACCGATTTCAACCATTTTCAATAGGCTTCGTCCTTGGGTCAAATAAAACGTGCGTGCCAAATTTCATCCAATTATCTTGAAAATTGCGACCTGTAGCTTGCGCACAAGGTTTACATGGACAGCCAGCCAGCCAGCCAGCCTGCCAGACGGACGGACATAGCTTAATCGACTCAGAAAACGATTCTAAGCCGATTGGTATACTTTAAGGTGGGTCTAGGACGAATATTTTTGTATATTACAAACATCAGCACAAATCCAATATACCCTCCCCACTAAAGTGGTGTAGGGTATAAAAAGGGATCTGGTAAGTTATATATGTCTTATTTCATCACGCGGTTCCATTAAGAAGGTCGATTATTTGCAGAAAATGTAAAAAATGGATCTGACCGTTTAAACTTTGGTGGGAAATGTATTGATCATAAGAGAATCCTATTTTTATTGCTTCCTAAAGTATAACAGGTAATTTCAATAAATACAAAAGTATGTATATATTAATTATAACATTATTTTTTTTATTTCGTTGAAGGATTAATACATTCCAAAATATAACTCTTACAATTTGAAGGATTGATCATAAAATTTATGAAGAACTACAAAAATATTTTAGAGTCAAACGTTTTACAATTTTTGGAAGTATACCAGTCAACAGTTGGAATATTAATACAGATTTCCTGAAAATTATCTTATTATAAGGTAATATGTAATTCTAAATTTTTGATACATATGTACATTAGACCGACTCACTCTGTATGGAAAGCAAAAACGTGTTTTTGTTACCCCTCTCAAAATTTACCTTGCTTTGTTTTATGATGATTCCCAAAATATTTTAAGTCTAGCGATGACCGTTCGTAAGCTACACCAAATTAAAAAAGGTATTTTGGAATTACTTTTTTTTAATTTTTGTTTGTTTTGAAACAAAATATCCAATACGGGGTATCGTTAAAATAGTATTTTAAAGCCGTCTGCTTATAATTGCATATTCCAAAATATTTAAAATTGTTAGGGTTTTCACTAAGAAAAATAAAATGTATGCAAAATTTTGCAAATTTTGCGCACCACTATACTTTTCTTCAAACCTTTCAAATACTGTATATATTTAAGAAATGCTGTATAATTAAAAAAAATGACTAAAAAGGGACATTTTTGTAACCGGTTCAGCTCACAAAGAGCCATCGATAGGATAGAAATATTTTGGGAACCATTATAAAACATAACAAAGATTTATTAAAACTGGATAAAATATTGAATTTAACATGAAGAATCGTGTTCCCATACGATATTTTCTTTAAAACTGTCCAGCTCACGAATGGACAACACTTAACCGAAAATATTTTGGGAACATCATATTACATAACAGCGAATATTTTGAGGGGGTAACTCAAGCACCATTTTTTGTGAGTCGGTCTAATGTACATACATATATTACTTTTATAGATTAGTTCTTAAATCAATTATTTTTTCTACTATTTTTATTTCAATAAAAACTATAAAATTTCATTTTATTTAGATTTATTTTTATAGATTTTATCTTGGTGGGTATACAAATAGAAGAAGAGAAAACTCATCTTCTAGAAGACGAGAATACTCATCTTCTAGAAGAAGAGAATACTCTTCTTCTAGAAGATAAGATAGGAACACTTATAGATGATACTAAGTAGTCACTTCAAGAAGTGACTTTCTAGTCACATCTAGAAGAGTCTGTGGCAATACCTTACTTCCAAGAGTCATCTAGAAGTTTCTTCTGCGGGTCTTCCAGAAGTATCTTCCACGATACTCTTAGACGTTCCCCAGCTCGGCATCAGTTCTTCCCGACTGGTGACAAGAATTCTTATACTTCCGCAACATCGCTGGCGAGCTTTTAGCACGTTGGAAGTTTCATACGGGTAACTTCCGCAATATAAAATGTTTGTAGGGATGTGTTTAATTAAAATGTTTTTAGTGTGAAAAAATTGTGGTCGAAAATATGTTACTTGTCTAATAAATATTTTGGATAGTCAGACATTTAGTGTAACTATCAAATGAGATTCCCGCGGATTCCCGCTAATACGTTTTCTAGATGCAAATATATGATCCCATAGCGTCTATTGATCTGGATACGCGTCTGGGCCTCAAATTGGCAATTAAGTCATATAAACTCTGTATTTGATGTAGTAGAAATTCATAACTGTTGTTTTTATTTCCTATGTCTCTTTTTATAGTAGTTTCGAGCTGGTAAATAGTCCTTTCGTATAGTTCAAGGTCTATGATATGTATTATTTTAAAGTCTCCTGTCACAAGTTTTGTCGTTCCAGTCTCTATTGTCACTATTTGAGCGTTCGAGTAATCCAAAATTTGTACTTCTGTTCTAGCCAGTGTTATCATTAGTCTGAAAATAAAAATCATTTTTTTTATTAAATTTTTATGGACTCTTCGGTTGGTTGTCGTCAAAACAGTTCCTCCTCTGTCCTCTTTAACTATTTCAATTTTGTATCTAGGTGTCAGTTTATTCCCTATTCTTTTGTTGTTCTTGACAAAAATTACGTCATTGTATTTGTAAGTTTTTCTGTCAGTTTTCTTTTTGTTATGAAAGTCTAAATCCTTTTCTTGTTTTTCCGTCAAGTTCTGTATAATTTTTAATCAGTCATGTTTTAAGGATTCGGGGTCTTTGTTTCTACAGAAAAAAAATTCTATTGGTTTCCTGTTTGTTGTAGAATGAACAGAATTATTGTATTTATTTAAACAATTAGTCAAAAGATCTTCAAATGAGTTATAGACTTTTTCTGCATTCATACACCTCATAACTTCAGTGAGTGTGGAATGAAAACGTTCAATCTGACCATTTACAGTACTGGTATAAGGCGGAGTTTTATAAATTTTAATGCCCAATTGGTTTTCTAACATAAATGTTACTGAAGCTGAATTAAGAGATTTCTCGTTGTCTATGACAACATTCTCGGGGGTACCGAAAGATGTTAATAATTCTTGTAACGGAAGATTTACATCTTCTGTTGCTCTAGATTTAATAATTTTTGCCTGGGCGTATTTCGAAAATATATCTATTGCGGTTAGAATGACTTTATTATTTGTATGGTAAATATCTATGTGTACGTATTGGCCTGGATATTGCGGAATATGTTTTTTCCCTAAAACTATGTTATTTGGATGGCGGTCATATTTGTTTTCACTCCATATTTTACATTGTTTTATTATTTTCTTAATCTTTGCGTGCATGTGGGGAAAATAATATTTGTTAAGTAATTGAAGTTTATTTTCCTTTGAGTTTCTGTGTGCTCGTCTATGTTTATTTATAATTTCAGTCTCTTGTTCAATGTCCGATGTCAGATCTTTAATCATAGTCCTAGTGTATTTTGTGCGAAATTTAGAAAAATGTGATGCCATAGTTCTTGTATTTTACCTAGAATCTGGTCTTCAGTCATAATAGCGTTAGTTACGGAAGGGTTTAGTATGATTTCAGGATTTTTAATAATTTGTCACTGTCGAACTCTGTGTCTATTATTGTATGTCTGTGATATGTGGGAAATATTATTTCAAAGTTGTAAGAGGGTGCATCACCTTTCGAGATAACAATTTGGTTTTTAAAAACATTTAAGGGAGAATCTGTAAACTGAATTAAATTCTGTGGAGAGCTTTCATGGCTATGTTGCGTAGCTGTTAATGAATTAACTTCAACATTTTGCGGGGGTCTTGACAATGCGTCAGCCACGATATTGCTACTGCCGAGTTTGTATTTGATCTCATTCTTCCAAGTTGGCTTTCCATCTTTTCAATTTACTGTTCGTGTTTTTATTCCCAAGAGCATAAGTTAATGGTTGATGATCAGTAAAGATCTTTACAGCTACTGGACCATACAAATAGTTTCTTAATGTTTTAAGAGCCCACACTATCGCAAGCATCTCTTTCTCATTGGTGGCGTAGTGTTCTTCGGCTTTATTCAGTGTTCGTGAAATGAAAGTTATTGGTTTGCCGTCTTGTTCGAGAACAGCACCTAGAGCATAATTTGAAGCGTCAGTTGTTAAATGAAATTAGCTGAATCCCTTTTGGACATTCGTCCCTCCTCACCCCTTAAAAGGACGGTTAGGGGTTTTGCTAATTTTGATAAAGCTTTTACAGACGCTTTGATAAAGCGTCTGTAAAACCCTGAAAGTCCTAGGAATGACCTAAGTTCTTTAATTGTTTTTGGAGGTGACATTTCCTGTATAGCTTTAACTTTTTCTGGATTTGTTCTTATTCCATTTTTTGATATAATAAAGCCTAAGTATTCAACTTCCTTTTTAAGAAATTCACATTTGTTCAATTGAATTTTCATATTTGCCTTTTGTAAGGTGTCAAAAATTGTCTCTATATTTTTCAGATGAGAGTTTTCATCTTGACCAAAGACTATAATGCCGTCTATATCATTCGTGGCCAGAAAGAGAATTTTTAAAATGCATATGTTGTAGCAAGGTATATTTATTTTATAAGGTAGTGTTAAGGGCGAATTCAAAAAAACTTGGGCGAATCGAAATACAACACTGTACAGTATTTGTTTTTGTTTAGGCGAATTCTGGTGTAGGCACAATGTCAAAAACAGCTGATTTATAATATGAGGCGAATTTGTAAAAATTAAAAAAAAAAGTTGTTTGTAAATAAAAGATTTTTTGAAATATAATAAAATTGTTAAAATTCTTCGTAAGTAGCCAAAGAATTTGTCCAGCGTTTAGAAAGTTGTTTAATGATTTTCCCTATTAGGAACACTCTTCGGTCTAGACAAGAAAATGCTAAAATAACGTTTGTCGGCTGATCAGTGGAAGGCTTGTTTGCAGCAGAAGGACACAAAGGCTCAACAATTATTTATGGATATAATTATTTTAAATAATTGCCTTTTCAAGTTTTTAGTGAAATCTTAAACTACATAGAACTAAAACAGAATGGAATATATATCGTCAGTATATTACTGTTTTGCTCCACCGACCATTTTTGAAAAAAATTATGTTTCTATATATTTTGGAGGTGCTCTTACCGATTCCGAAACCCGTATCTCGATATCATCTATAGTTTGCCAGATATTTTAGATTTTTGGGGTAATTTTGGACTTTTTCGCGATTTTGATTTTTTTGAACCGCACCATTTCACGATATGTTGGAAGATCGTTACCAAATTTTATAGTGGTATTTTGGCTGGTATAAAACTTATGTGTGCTCAATTTAGAATTGATAAATATACATTTCCGATTTTTATGAACGAAAAAGTCATATTCTAGTGCAGATTTATATGGCGGCTAAGGGAATTCATGGTCAGATATTAACCAAATTCTATAAGTACCTCCTTTAGGCCAAAATAAGACTTTGTGCCAAATTTCAACAAATTATCTTCAAAATTGCGACCTGTACCGTGCTAGTTTTTTGCCTTTTGTATGATATAGACCATAAAATGCAAAAAATATTGATATAGACCCTAAAACAAGGTCTTTTGTTTTCTTTAAAAATTTAATAGCTTTTGTTTAATTGTACATTAAGGTATAAAAACTAACAGTTTTATACCTTTTTTTAAAAGCACACTTTTAAATGTCAAATTAAAAATATAAACAAACTTTGACATTTTGCATACATTAACCAAACGTAAACAAAGTTTGACATTAACTCTACACCGCGGCGAAAAAACATGAATGTGAGCAAAAAATAGTCAGCTGTTTTGTTAACACTACCTTATAAAATAAATATACCTTGTGTTGTAGTGTAAAATATGAAAGAGAACATAAATGAAAATATGTGTGCTTTGCACTATAAAAAATATATATGTTTGTACTTATTTGTGTTATTCATATTATTTGTATTATAAATGAACAACAGAAGGAATGTATACATCGATGTATGTATGTATTGACGAAACGATGTATTGCTGCATATATTGATGTAAGAATGTATTAATGCATATGTTGATATATTTATATACATATGTATGTATGTATGTATGTATGTATGTATGTATGTATGTATGTATGTATGTATGTATGTATGTATGTATGTATGTATGTATGTATGTATGTATGTATGTATGTATGTATGTATGTATGTATGTATGTATGTATGTATGTATGTATGTATGTCCGTCTATAAGTGTTCAAATGATTAACCGTTAATCGATGAAATTTTGGCGATTAATTGCTTGAATAAATGACAATACAAATATAATTGTAAATAATTATTTACATAATAAATATATCTATCAAAAGTATTTATACAAACATTTATTTGTAACGGCTTTTTAAAATATTCTCTGTGTATCATTTCATAAAGAGAGCAACTAAATTAAATTGTTTTTGTTTTGTGTATAGTTTGTTTTGTTGCTGAGAACATTCGTACTGCATGTGTATGAGTGAGAATAACACAATGCCCGCAGGGGCATAAAGAAATAAACACAGATGGCGACATGGCTCTCTTAAAAAAGTACTCTTAAGCTCAGTGACGTCATCAGTGCCTAGAACTGATTGTATGATATGAAAATTGTATGTGATTTATAATAGAAAAGTAAATAATTATGTTTAAAACTTATTTGTGTCTAATAAAATAAATTGTATTTTATGTTATTAGGAATATTTAACTTATTTAAATACTAAACTTATTTAAATATAATAGGGACTAATCTATTTATTACAGAAATCATTTGCTTCATACTAACCCATTTCGAATTGTAAATTGTTTTCAAAGTCTTCGGTTTTGAAATGCTCTATACAGATTTTAGACGTTTTAACGTTAATTTTTTTATTGCGGCAACAAACACTTATCCATTGCTTTAATAAGCTAGGATCTGAAGGAAAGTTAAAAAAACTTATCGCACACTATTTTGATTTTTTATTATTATTATTATTATTATTATTATTATTATTATTATTATTATTATTATTATTATTATTATTATTATTGCAATTTTTGACTGCACACCGCATTTTAATTTTTAATTTACTTATTTTATCTTTTCACTATTTGTTTTCAAATTTCATGTGAAAAGTAAGTATTTTACATTTAAAACATAGCAAAACAAGCACTGTTGACGTCACGAAAAAAGAGTAAAAGAGTACATTAAAATAACGGAATTCTCGGTGTCGCAATATTGTTTATTTCATTCATGCCGCAGGGGCATGTTTGGCCGCCAATGGTCTATATAGACGAAACATATTTTTCCAATATGATCTCTTAACATATCATCTAATGCTCGCTGAAATACGGCTGGAGCGTTTTTTAAGCCAAAGGGTAGTCTAACAAATTCGTATTTTCCGTTATTTACTGAGAATGCTGTTTTTTCTATATTTTTTTCCCTGAGCAGTATTTGGTGGAATCCGCTTTTCAAATCTAGTACTGAGAACCAATTATTTTTCCCTAATGGTGCTAAGACTTCGTTGATTTGTGGTATAGGGTATCTGTCCGGAATTGTTACACTATTTAATTTCCTATAGTCTATGACCATTCTATACTTCTTTTCATTAGAAGCATCCATTTTCTTCGGTACTACCAATACGGGTGAATTGTATGGTGACCTGGGTCTTATTATTCCGTGGTCTAGTAATTCTGTAATTTGTTTTTCAACTTCGTCTTTCATTGATATCGGGTATGGATAACTTTTTGTATAAATTGGGTCGCCAGTCGATGTTCTAATGTCTGCTTTAACGGTTGTATTGAATGTTAACTTTTCGTCCGGGTCTGAAAAAAGTGAATTGTATTTTTCACATAATTTCATAAATTTAAATGTCTTTTCGTCTGTGAGATGGTTTGTCCTTATGTTTAAATTATTTATAGTTTCTGATTGTTTTATATGTATTTTTATAGAGTTATTAATTGTCATAATATTTTGAGAAGTGTAAATAATTGCGTTTAGCTTTTTTAGACTATCGTTACCTAAAATGCCATGAAAAGATTTTAATGATGGCAATAAAAAGAATTTGAGATTTTCTGATCGTACACCAAATAAATGAATGAATGAATGTGTGGTGAGAGATTGTAACTTCTCCACCAACGGAATTTGCTTGGAAAATTATTTCATCAGCTATTGGATTTTTTACTAATTTAGGTTGAATATAATTTTTATATGATCCTGTGTCAATTAAAAAGTAAAATATTTTACCATCGCTGGCTTTACATTGAAAATAAGGTAACGTTGAGTTGTTTAATCTAAAAAATGAATATCTAAAAATTCGGTGTGTCCGTTTTCATCAAAAGTATTGAAGTGCTCATTTTCTTCTGAAATGTTAAAATGTTCGTCTAGATATTCTGTCAAGTCTTGCAGTCCATCGTCTTCTTGTTGAAATTCGTTAGTATGACTTTCGTGGTCAGTGTCGGGTATGGTGTCATTTTGAGCTTGTTCGATATGGTTGATTCTTTGTAATTTTCTAGTTTGGTTAAATCGTGCAGATTGGGGTAAAGGTCTTACACCTACGAATTTATTATCTGGAAAAGGTCTATTAATGTAATTTACTTTTTTTGTTTGGATGGAAGAATCTATTTCCATTGGGACTGGAGGTTTAGGATAATTAGGTCTTGGTGGTGGTAAGTTTTGTTGTGGGTAGGTATAATTTCTATTATAGTTTTGTCCGTATGGGTTTTGGAAATTTTGTCGATATGTCCTTGAGTAATACGTTGATGAGTGTTATATCTTTGTTGATTAGCATGTGGCATAATTGGTATATTGGGTTGGGGAATATGTGCTAGTTGTGGATAGAATTGTTGGTTTTGATAGGTGTTGTTAAATTTTCTATGTGGAATAGGAGGCGGAATTTTGTTAGTGCCATTAGCCTGTTGTGTTCTAAATTGTTGGTTGTCTAACTTCAAGCATAAGTGTAAAGCTTCATGTAAGTCCTTTGGTTCCCTAATGCCTAGTAATCTGGGTAGATCACCTCTTAAGCCTCTGACAAAAGTGTCAAGTGCTTTATTTCTATAATTTTTTGTCAGTAAGTAAATTGCATCTTCGCTCTCTTCTAAGCATGCAATCTTATTATACTCTTCTTATTATACTCCAATTAAGTGGGGTATTGTAGCTTTCTAAGGCGATATCAGCATCACCAACAATTTTATTTCGAATTACGTTAAGTATTCCGAAATATTTAGCGGTTCCTCTAAGAGGTTCGTAAATTTTCAGTATTCTTTCTGTACTTTTTTTCCATGAACTAAATTCAGTCTTGTTGCCCGAAAATTCTCTAAGAGATCTTACAACGTCAGGTATTTTGTCTAAGTCTGTTAAGTCGTTATTGCGTTCTATGCCCTGATCTACTGATCTATGTTCTGTTTCGTTATGAGAAGACCGTTCTTCTAAAAGTATCCTACGCACTATATTTGCTATATTAACTTCTTGGTCTGGTATCACAACATTTTGGGGTTGTAGTTAGGGAGGTTTATATAAAACGGGAGGTCTGATTAAATTATTTTGATTTGCCATAATTTGATAGGAAAACTTGTGGAATTACAAATTATAAAACTATTTCTTTTATTAAACTTTGTGTTTAAACTTAATTTTTTAAATTTGTTTATTTGTTTTTTCTTTTTTTAACCTAATTCTTAACTTTGTTTTTTTTTAATTCTTATTTGTTTTTTAACTTTGCTTTTAAATCTTATTAGAATACTATTATTTTATCTTTTAATTTCCCTATAACACTAGATTATTAACACTTAAAATTTTAAATAATTATATTATAATATTATATTCTTACATTACAATAATTATTTCTCTTGTTGGATTTTTTGATGGTTGTTGTTGTTGATTTTTTTAGTTGGTTATTGTTGATGTTTGTTGTTGTTTTTTATTTGGTTACAGTTGATTTTAGTTGATTACAGTTGATTTTGCTGGTGCTTGATGATTTGGTTGTTTGGGAATATTGACACTTGGCCGATATTTCCAATGGTTTAATTTTTGCTGATTAAAGTTGATTTTGGTTTGGTGATTTGGTTCTTAATGTTGGTATTTTGTTATATTTCTTATAAATATTTTAGTTATGTTCACTTGTTAAATTTTATTATTTTTTTTTCTGTATTTTTTAATGTTCACTTAAGTTTCAAATTGATATTTTTTATTTTACTTTTTTAATTTTATTTTAGTTCTATAATGTTCACTTAATTTGGTTCTAAAATGTTCACTTAATTAACTTAATTTTTCAACATGTTTTTTAATTTATTTTTAAAAGTTATTATTTTTTTAACTTCTATTTATTGATTAACTTATTTGCGTGGTTGAGTAAGTTTTATCCTTTTCATAGTTTACTCAGGATCTTTGCTTAACACTTATCGCTTTTTTATACCCACCATCAAAAAAGATGGGGGGTATATTGATTTTGTCATTCCGTTTGTAACACATAGAAATATTGGTCATAGACCCACAAAAGTATATATATTCTGGGTCCTCATTAAATTCTAAGACGATCTAGCCATGTCTGTCCGTCTGTCCGTCCGTCTGTCTGTCTGTTGAAAGCACGATAGAGTCCGAATGGAAAGAGCTAGAGGGTTGAAATTTCACATAAATATTTCTTATAGGTAAGGTTTGTTTGGTATTGAAAATGGGCAATATCGGTCCATGTTTTCGGATAGCCCCCATACAAGTGGCCCCTCGAAAAGCAGCTTTAACAGCCATAACTTGTTTAAAAATACGAATATAGCGATGAAATTCGACATAAGTAAGTTTCTTATGATCCAAAATCAATATGCGAAATTTTATGAGGATCGGTCCATAACTGACCCTACCCCCCATGTAAGGTCCCCTTCAGAAAATGACTTTAACGCTCATTACTGGCTTAAAAATACTAGTATATAGATGAAATTCGACATAAGTAAGTTTCATACGAGTCAAAATCTATCTAAAAAATTTTATGAGGATCGGTCCATGATTGACCCTACCCCCCATATAAGGTCCCCTTCAGAAAATAACTGCAACGCTCATTAATGGTTTAAAAATACGAGTGTAGCGATGAAATTCGACACAAATAAATTTAATACGAACCAAATTCTATCTACCAAATTTTATGAGGATCGACCCATAATTGACCCTACACCTCTATATATATTCAGAAAATTACTTTAACGCTTATAACTGGCCTAAATATACGAGTATATAGATGAAATTCGACATAAGTAAGTTTCATTCGAGTCAAACGAGGTTTGATGGTGGGTATATAAGATTCGGCATAGCCGAATATAACACTCTTACTTGTTAATTTTTAAACTACTTTAGTTTTTAAACTTAAAAATTTTACGTTAAAGAAAATTATGTTCTTAGTTGTTTGAGTACTTGACTGCAACTGACTTTTTATTAAATTCTTTCTTTGTATTACAAATTTAGCTTATTAATAAATTATTTTATTCTTAATAACTAAAGTACAATTTTAGATATTTCAAAACAATCTTGCAATTTATTTTTAACATAAAATTTGATATTGCAGACATTTGTCAGCTAATTTACAAAAGGTAAGTAAATGAACTATTGATTAAATTATAAAACACTAGTCAGCAATTTATTGAATGGTAGGTAAATGAATTTTTATTTATTTTATTTATTATTTGTAACAATTTAATTTTTCTTAACTTACACAAGGCAATGAAACATACGAAACGAAAAACTCAAAAAAAAACAAGTAAAAGTGCTATATTCGGCTGTGCCGAATCTTATATACCCTTCACCATAGTGTATTTAAAAATATAAATTTTATAAAATTTTAACTTTTTCATTTTCTCGACTATATCATTATTATAGCAATAGCAAAACATAATGAACAACAACATCGCTAAACGAAATAAACACCCCAGCAGTTCGACGGGACAGTCCCGAACTGACCACTTAACCTACCACTTGTGGTGGCCCCTAGCCACCTGACTACCCAGGTGACCAACCATTTTAACATGGGCTTGTCCTACGAGGAAGTCAATCGTCACTCTACACCCTACAAAGATACAGTAAAGGGACGATTGCCTCCACTCTCGCTTACACAGGGGACACTAAAGTGACGACTGTCTTCATTCTCGTTTACAAAGAGTTTATTTGTGACGAAAGACCAAAAACATATGAATTTTAGGTGGTAAGATATTAATGGAACTAAAATTTAAAAATTTCAAGTGTCTACTCTCTAGAATACTATGGGACAATAATGTGACGATTGGCCCGAAAGATATAAATTTGAGTCAACCAGATGGTGCCACATTAGTAGAAAGTAACAATCATTTCTCCAAAAGATGGGTGAAATAGCTACTTTCGGAAGTACAACAAAAAAAAAAACAACTTTTAAGAGTATAATCTCTAGGTTACTTGAGGACTGTAAAGAGACAACTGTCTCCGCTCCCGCTTACAAAGAGGACACTAAAGTGACGACTGTCTTCATTCTCGATTACAAAGGGTACATTCGTGACGAATGACCCAAAACATACGAATTACGATCATCCAGGTGGTTAACTATTAGTGGAAATTACTGTCTTTTTCGTATGCATTGACTCTTTGTCGAACTGCTGGGACACAAAAATCAAAATACAAAAGGCAGTAAAACCAGCAGACATTTAATCATACGAAATACATACACACAAAAACAAAATACACTACGCATTGTAACCAACAGACATCCAAACAAACGAAACCAACACCAAGAAACAAAAACAATATACACAACACAATGAAACACACAGCCATCCAAACCTACAAAACTGAAGACACCAAGAAACAAAAACAACATACACATGGCAATGAAACACACAGCCATCCAAACATACGAAACGAAATAATCGAAAAAAACAAAAACAAAATACACAACGCAATGAATAAGTAGTGTTTTTGTTGCTTATTTTTATGAAATTTTCAGAGGTTGTCTCAGATTTTTGCTTATATCTCCGATGTTTATGGAAGGATTTTGCTGATTTTAAATAGGAAACTTCTCGAAACCATGTCTGATAGAATTATTGCAGACTTGGATCCCGAAGATATCTGGGGTCTTCAGAAAACTTATTTCAACAGACAGACGGACATGGCTTAATCGACTCTGCTATCTATAAGGATTCAGAATATATATACTTTATAGTCGGAAAATTATATTTTGGAAATTACAAACGGAATGACAAACTTATATATACACTTCTCACGAAGGTGAAGGGTATAAAAAGCGACAACAAAATACTCAACGCAATGAAACCAACAGACACCCAAACATACGAAACTGAATGCACCAAGAAACAAAAACAATCCAAACATATGAAACGAAATACTCAATGAATAAGCAGTGTTGTTGTTGTTGCTTATATCAAAGCATGAAAAAAATTGTCTTTTTTATGAAATTTTCAGAGGTTGTCTCAGATTTTTGCTCATATCTCCGGTATTTGTTTACCGATTTTGCTTATTTTAAATAGCGATCTTCTCGAAAGCATGTCTAACAGAATTGTTGAAGATTCGCATCTCGCCGATATCTGGGGTCCTTTAAAAACTGATTTCAACAAACACACAGATGGACAGACAGACAAACAGACATATATAGGAATATTGAACGACACGTTTTGGGGGTAGAATAGGTCTTCTTAGTACATAAAAAGAGCAATTTTGAACAAATTCTGATTATTGCTTCCAAAAAGAAGTTATGACTTTTTTCTAGCTAGATTGGCTTTTGGCAACACTGTGTAATGTGAACAATATCAAAAATGGTACCAGTGACAATATTAACACCATAAAAACCATTAATGATAAGGTCACTCAAGTCCAATGTCAAAGAATTCTGCTGTCATACCAAATACATTGAGCTCGAATAAAACAGAAAAGATCCAAATGGGAATGGGCAGTTATGTCACTTATACAAAACGTAAGTCCAGTCCTAGGACCTCAAATTCCTAGGACCTCAAATTCTCAATCAATGTTTAGGGTTGAAATTATTTTAAACTCTTCACAATTGAAGTAAAAGGGTGATACTCATCCAATATACAGTTTAAGATATCTTCTTAATTCCAAAATAACCCATTAAGCGCAGAGGTCCTCCTCAATGCCTAAATTTTCAAGAGTTCGGTCATAAATTACCATCTGTTTGTGTGAGATGCGGAGACATCCATAAAATCCAAGAAAATGCAGTTACTGTGATCAAAATCACACTGCTAACTATGCGGATGTCCAGTATATCTAAACATCCAACAATCAAATAAGGCCAGAAGAACTTTATATGCTCAATATAGAATTATCACAAATAAAAGTAATCAGAATAAATCGTATGCCCATACGACAAAAGAGGGTTCCATTACCCAAATGAACGCAAAACAAACTTCTAGTGCCCAATATAGAAGTGTTACAAATAAGAATAATGAAAATTTTCAAACAAATAATGAAAATAATGCCGCATTATTTTCATATGCACATGTATTAAAAGCTCTATTAAGATTCTAATCCAAGCCATGAACAGTTTCATGGTAAACATGCAAAATATGTTTAACAATTAAAGCAGAATCAAAGCATACTGATGCTAAATAAAAAATGAATTCTCTAAGAATTTCTTTTTGGAATGCTAACGAGAATGAAGTAGAACAATTCTTGCTACTTCAGGAAATTGACGCACTACTCGTCTATGAAACAAACTTTACCCTAAAGAATTGTTTCAGAATTAACAGATACTACATTTACGATACAAAACATTCAAGTAGTAGAGCCGGTGGTGGAACAGTCATTTTAGTGAGAAAAAATATTAGTCATTTCCCAACGCCAGAACACAAAAAGGAACATATCCAGGCCACCTCTATAAATATACCTGATAATAGAGTTACAATATCTTCAACATATTGTCCGCCTATGTATAATGTTAATCAGGAGCAGTTTATCGAATACTTTACTTTTTCCTGCACACAAAGAAAAAATATGGTTGTACATTTTCATTGCGATCAAAATATTTTCCTAAATGTCTCATATGACTATTACAATAAAACCTTAATTTATATAACCATTTAACATATCATATAAAATTACATGATCCTCAATTATGAAATTTATTTTATTTTTCTACCAAACATGAAATTTGTAAACATATTTTAATTAAAATTTACTCTTTTAAAGAGTAAACAGTGTGTATGTTCTCAAATTAATTTAATATTAAAAATAAAAATTAAATAAAAACAAAATATATGTTATTAAAAGTAAATATAAATGTGAATTTAGAATTTAGAATAGCAATTGCGTTTCCTATTCCTTTCATTTGTTTAGTTAAATATACTTAAAAAGGCACCTTTTCTTATTTGAAGAAAAAAATTAAATGTATATTTGAGTTTAATTGACATTTTTACTGTGACGTCATTGTTAAAACAAAAAAAGTTGAAGTTCAAACATGTATTGCTTACTGTTTCTATGTATTTTCAATATTAAACTTTCAATATTTATACGAATCATTTAATTTTTGAAGGTACAACATCATTGTTGAATATGCCATTTTTTTCTCTCTAAAACGCCACAGAGCGTCATTTGATAATAAGAAAAATAAAAAACTAATTGAATTAAAAAAAAAATACATTTTCTTATAAAACTATGTGAGTGTAAAATATAAAAAGTGATTATTTAATTCATAAAGTATAAGAAATTTTCTATTTTTACATATTTTATAATTTTTCTTTTTAATTGTTGTAAACATATCTTTTTTGTGAAATGTCACAAAATTATTTTTTTTAATATCCATAGTCAACGAGTAATTCTAATTTGGATGTATTTTTCGTGTCCGCAGAACAAAAGAATCGTATACCAGACTCTACACCGTTTGATCACCTTTAATCAGTTTTTAGCAGAAGTACCACTTAACTAGGAATAGGTATATCGACATTACAAATTTTAGCAGATCTTCCATCAATATATGTAAGTAATAACGTACGTAATTACATATAAATTACGTAATTAAAATCATATTGATTTTTCTAGGATATTCTTCAATTTATACTGGCTGATGGAAAATTGTAATTTTGATTAATTGTTATTTTAATTAAAATTATTTTTTGTTGGTAATAAAATGATTCCTTTAAATATTTGATGTTATTGATGGGGTAAAATAATAAATATATTATGATTGTAGTGACCATAAAACTTTAATCATATTATTATTGGAGGAATTGTTATAGGAACAATAATATGTTAACTTATGACAACCTACAAGAATCATATTATGATCTCCAAAGGGAAATATTTTATATGGTTGTCCTTATTATAATTCCAAACATTAATGATAGTTTCAGTTTATGGTAGCCCTAACCATATTTCTTCTTTGCGTGTGACCATCAGTTTGGTTTCAGAAGAAAGCTCAGTACTATTGAACGGGTACACCGAATAACTACTCTTATTCGGAAGGCCTTCGCGAGCAAGCAATATTATTCAGCATTATTCATAGAAATTTCTCAAGCTTTCGATAAAGTCTGTCACGATGGACTAATACAGAAAATTATCATATTACTACCTGAATGTTCACAAACTTCTTACAAATTACGTATATGAAAGATCTTTTTAAATCAGATCTAAAGATGTGATCTCTTCACGTCGAAAAATATCTGCCAGGAGAGTATTCTAGGTCCGTTCCTATTTATTTTATATACTGCAGATATGCCAACGAGCGCTTTTGTAAGCATACATGAAATCCCTTCTATAGATTCTGAACAACTCCAACAATTTGATATAAAAGTTACATTTTCTTTAAGACGGGAAAATTGTCCTCCCATTCCTGAATAAAGCCATGTTAGATATCTTGGTATCCAACTTAATCGCCGTTTAACATGGACACACCATAGCCAAGGTTACACAAATAAAATTTAAGTCAGCTCAATTGTACTGGCTAATTTGACCATGGTCTGCTCTAGACTTGAAGTACAAAGTGTTTTTGAACAAAACAGTTATAAAATCGATTGGCTATACGGCATTCAACTATGGGGAAAACAAATAAAATTAAAGTCAGCTCAATTGTACTGGCTAATTGGACCATGGTCTGCTCTAAACTTGAAGTACAAAGTGTTTTTGTACAAAACAGTTATAAAATCGATATGGCTATACCGCATTCAACTATGGGGAACAGCCTCCTCATCTATTGTTGAAAAATTGCAAAGAAAGCTGTCAGCATTGTTAAGGTCAATAACAGGTACTCCGTGGTACATTCGAAATATTCATAGGGATCTCAATGTCCCCATAATACGCGAGGAGATCAAACTCTCTTGTTTAACCTACCTGTCGAAACTAATGGATCACCCAAATCCCCTTGACAGGGAGCTGCTGTCATTTGAGAGTCATAGACGGCTGAGAAGAACGGAAACACTGGATTTTAAAGATTTTAATAATTATTGAAAATTATTTAAATTATTTAAAAAAGTATAATGAAAATATTAAAAAATTGTCGTCCTGAAAAATAAAAAAACTATTCAGTAAATATATTTTAATAAATTTGTATATCCTTAAAACATTGAAGTCCTTTAAAAAGGAGAAAAATTACCTCTAGTATCATATGTATGTATATGGTCTCGTTCAATTGTAAAATTGTATTGAATTGCCAAACTAGGAACATAACCATTAATTTAAAACCAAGAATAATGAAATCGGATTAGTAGTTTAGAAAATAAACTTAAATAAACTTAAACTTCATTCTTCAAAAATTTAATTTTAGGACTTCGCTAAAACGTAACAAACTTAAGAATTTTGGAGAACTTAATGCAAAGATCGTATGTTCGAAATTGCATTTTTTGTTCGAAATTTTTAAAAATTACCCACATTGATATAAACATCAAGAAAATTTTCGGAATAGGTCCCTTAATGGGTCCAAATAATTCAATAATTCTGTCAAACATGTTTTCAAGAAGTTTCCTATTTAAAATCAACAATATCCGCCCGTAAATAACATAGCATAAATTAGAGACAACCTCTGAAAATTTCATCAAAAAAAGAACAAAGAAGCAACAACAACATTGCTTATTGAAAAAAATATATGTATCTATATATATGGATGTTTGTTGGTTTTATTTATGCTTTGCATATTTTGTTTTTTGGACCGATCCTCATGAAACTCGGTAGAGAGTTACATATATAAGAATTGTTTATGTTGAATTTCGTTGTTATACAGAATTTTTGAAGATTAATGTTAAAGTTATTTTCTTGCCATTCTTTACAGTATACTTTTGATGTACCAACTTGTCCAAATCACGATTGTTGCTTAATAATATATGCAAGGCTGTTTTAACTGTATTCCGGAGGCCTATTTAAATCAAATTTAGATATTGCGCTTTTTATTTATTTATTTAAAAAAATTTAATTACAATTGAAAATTATAATTAAAATAAAGTATAAAGCACTAGTTGCTTTGGGTTTCGGCTTTAGTTGTATGCAAAAATGATAAACTAAAGATTATGTCTTGCGCATGATTTACCGTTATATGACGTAGTTCTTCCCTTTTCAAGGTTTCCAAATATGTTACAAGTGTAGAAATTACAATTTCTTGAAAAATTCTAATGTATATTATCAAAGTTGGTAACCCTGCAATTTAATTTACTTTGACGGTTTAGAAAAACATATAACATCAGTTCTTGAAAAATATAAAGAATTTCGCATTGAATTTATTCAAATATAAAATAATAAATAAGTGTAGTGAAGTGCGGTAAAAAGGATCCAGAACATAGAAAAATTAAATCAAAATTTAGAGGAAAAAACATAAACATGGAGTGAACAGTGGACAAATGTAATCAAAATTAATATTTTAAAAAAAAACGAGTGAAAAAAATTTTACATAGTGCCTTTTTTTATATATATTTTTATACTTTTTAGTATTTAAACTACTATTAAATATTTTTTACAAAAGAAATTGTACTAAATAAATAAATTTATGAAAAGAATGGTTACCATCTATTAATTTTTAGATAAAAATAATAAATTGTCCCACTGATATATTTATAGCTGAAAATTATTAACCAATAGGAACACAGATTGTGTGACGTCAGAGCTCCTATACGCGCAGAAAGTTTTAATTGTGTTCGCCTGACGACCGTAATCTTTAGTTTATCATTCTTGGTTGTAGAGTTTAAAATCTATATATATAAAATGAAAGTGTGTTTGTATGTATGTTTGTATGTATGTATGTATGTATGTATGTATGTATGTATGTATGTATGTATGTATGTATGTATGTATGTATGTATGTATGTATGTATGTATGTATGTATGTATGTATGTATGTATGTATGTATGTATGTATGTATGTATGTATGTATGTATGTATGTATGTATGTATGTATGTATGTATGTATGTATGTATGTATGTATGTTTGTTTCTTTGTTTGTGCTTTATAGACTGCTAAACGGCTGAACCGATTTTCCTGAAATTTTCACAGTTTCTTCCTGTATGTCTGGAAGGAACTATAGGCTACTTTTTATGTTGAAATTTCATGTGGGCGACGTGCCACGCCCATATTAAGAAAATATTAAATTAGTATATCTGAGATAATATAATAGTTAGAGTCTTCAAATTTTGTCGGAGCAACTTTAGTATCAATATAATTATTTAAGACCAAAAGTGGGCGGATTAGCATTAGGGGGCGTTGCACCTCCCATATAAATTAAATACAAGAATTCGTTTATCTTGGAAACTATTACAGTTAGAATATTAAAAATTTGCACGAGTAACTTTAATATCCATGTAAACATTTTGGGAAATAAATTGGCGGACTACCCATGAGGGGAGCAGTACCTCCCATATTAATAAATACAAAAATTGGTTTATCTGGGAAACTAATAGAACTAAATTCTTCAAATTTTGCACTAAGAACTTAAATATTCATCTGAACATATTTTAGAAAAAAGAGCGGAAATTCGTCATGGGGAGCTTGGAGCCCCCATATAAATTAAATAGGTAAATTATTATATCTGAGAAACTATTAGAGCTAGAATCTATATATATAAAAATGAAAGTGTTGTATGTATGTATGTATGTATGTATGTATGTATGTATGTATGTATGTATGTATGTATGTATGTATGTATGTATGTATGTATGTATGTATGTATGTATGTATGTATGTATGTATGTATGTATATGTATGTATGTATGTATGTATGTATGTATGTATGTATGTATGTATGTATGTATGTATGTATGTATGTATGTATGTATGTATGTATGTATGTATGTATGTATGTATGTATGTATGTATGTATGTATGTATGTATGTTTGTTTGTGCTTTACAGACTGCTAAACGGCTGGACCAATTTTCCTGAAATTTTCACAGTTTCTTCCTGTATTTCTGGAAGTAACTGTAGGCTCCTTTTTATGTTGAAACTAGCTAAAACCCGGCGTGCTTTGCTACTCCTGTCGATATAAAATAAAAAATTTTCAAAATATATTGATATGCATTTTTTTGTTTATAAAAATTTTATTAATATTTGTTTGTCACTATCCAAAAACATAAAGTAATAAGACAAAGAAAGTTCGATATTTAAAGTATTTTATTAATTAATGATATTTATGTACATATATTATTTCTTAATAATTATTTCTTACAAGGAGGATTTTATTTCATTGATGCGCCAGGAGGAACCGGAGAAACCTTTCTCATCTCATTAATTTTAGCTAAAGTTCGATCGGAAAAGAATATTGCCTTAGCCATTGCGTCATCAGGTATTGCAGCAACACTTTTAGATTATGCACTCAAATTACCGTTGAAAACACAATTTTCTGAAGATTATACATGTAATGTTAAGAAAAATTCTTCAATGGGTAAAATCCTGCAAACATATAAAATAATAGTGAGGAATAAATGCACCATGGCCCACAAAAAAATCCTTAGAAGCGCTTGATCGCACTTTAAAGGACATGAGAAGTAATTCTAATTTATTTGGAGGTGCATTAATTCTTTTAGCGGGTGATTTTCGCCAGACACTTCCTGTGATACCTGGTTCAAAACCGGCTGATGAACTCAATGCTTGCCTAAAATCATTATATCTCTGGCAACATGTTCACACGTTAAAATTAACAACAAAACAATTGCTGGATTTAGGAAATGGAAAAATGACAATTGAGCCAACTACAAATTGTGTAAAGTTTCCCTCTAACTTTTGTAGGATCACACAATCAAAGAAAGAGTTAATATATTGTGTTTTTCCAAATCTTCAACGTAATTTCAAAAATAGGCAGTGGTTATGTGAGCGTGCTTTACTGGCACCCAAAAACATTGACGTTAATTGTATCAATAATATTATTTTGAATAGAATCGATGGTAATTTAAAAACATATAAATCCATCGATACTGTTACAAATAATGATGATGTCGTCAATGTATCCCCACGAATTGAAGTTGAAAATTGGCGTTCCACTTATTTTATTGCGAAATATTGATCCACCACGTCTTTGTAATGGTACTCGATTAACAGTTAAAAAATTAATGAACAACTTAATCGAAGCAACGATTACAACTGGCCAATATAAAGGAACGGATGTCTTACTACCTCGGATCTCAATGACAACAACTTTAAACGGTTGCAATTTCCTACACGTTTGGCATTCGCGATGACAATAAACAAATTTCAGGGTTTCGAAAATCCATGCTTCTCACATGGTCAGCTTTATGTTGCATGCTCGCGAGTTGAGAAACATTCAGATTTGTATATCTACGCGCCTGAGGGAAAAACGAAAAATATTGTATATCCCAAGGCTTTAGAATAGGAAATAATTATTAAGAAAAATTTTAATTGTAAATATTAAGTCAATTATATTTTCGTAATTTTGTAATATTTTGTAAATTTATGCTAATGAATAGGAATAAGAAATAATTATTAAGAAATAATATATGTACATAAATATCATTAATTAATAAAATACTTTAAATATCAAACTTTCTTTGTCTTATTACTTTATGGTTTTGGATAGTGACAAACAAATATTAATAAAATTTTTATAAACAAACAAGTTAGAGTGCTATATTCGGCTGAGCCGAATCTTAAATACCCTCCACCAGCTACTTTTATATTAATACTTTTCTAATTGATCAAATATTTGTAGAAATAATTTTTCTCATGTCTTAAATAGAAAAATACCAAGATTTAAACAACTTAAATCTATTACGATTCCAAGATTAATTGAACATTACAAACGCCATTTTCTTTTATATTTTTATAGCGCTTAGCAATATTTAGTAATTTGTATGTATGCATGTGTGTGTGAAAGATTTAAGGATTTTCAAAATACATATATATAATTTTGTTCTACACAAATTGATAATGCAACTAGTTAAACACGGCTAAAGCGCTTTTAGGGGCAGGACCTACTATGTGAGATATGACCAAATATAGACCGATCGTAAAAAATTCTGTAAGCTAAATTTCTGTACATAAAAGCTATATTTCAGTCAAATTTTGTATCTATATCATAATTAAGTAATAAGTAATGTGTGTTTAAGTGATTTTCTGAAGGGAACCTTGTATGGGACCGAGCGTATATTATGAACCGATCGTGAAAAAATCTTGAAATAGAATTTTTGTATACAAAACTAATATTTGTGCCAAATTTTGTATCAATAGCTTTCTTTGGTAATGAGTAATGTGCGTTTAAGAGATTTTCGTAAAAGGACCTTGTATGGGAGCTATGACCAATTATGTATATAAAGACAAAATTTTAAAATTATGTATCTACATCATTATTTGGTAATAAATACTGTGCATTTAAGTGATTTTCTGGAGAGGTCCTTGTATGAGAGCTATGACCAAATATGGACCGATCGTAAAACAATTTTATAGTGTAATTTATGTATATAAGAGCAATGATTTTGCTAAATGTATGGATATCAATATTTGGTAATTAGTTATGTGCGTTTAAGTGATTTTCGGGAGTGAACCTTGTATAGAACTATGACCAAGGATATACCGATCGTTAAAAAATTTTACATTTATGTGTACAAAAATCGTATTTATGTATAAAAATAGTATTTATTTATATCACTATTTGGTAATGAGTTATGTGCCTTTAAGTGTTTTTTCTGTAGCAGCTGTGACAATTTCACAGTAATATTTCCCTGTATATGAGCAATACTTCTGCCAAACTTTATATGGATATCTTAATTTAGTAATGAGTTATGTGCGTTTAAGTGATTTTCGGGAGGGGACTTTGTATGGGAGCTATGAACAGTTATGGTCCGATCGCAAAAAACTTTCGTAGTAATATTTCTGTATATGTGAGCTATACTTGTACCAAATTTTATATGGATATCCTAATTTAGTAATGAGTTATGTGCGTTTAAGTGATTTGGGAAGGGGACCTTGTATGGGAGCTATGACCAATTATGAACCGATCGGAAAAAAATTTCACAGTAATATTTTTGTGCATTTGAGTAATACTTATACCAGATTTGATATGGATATTTTTAATTTTGTGATGAGTTATGTGCGTTTAAGTGATATTCGGGAGGGGACCTTGTATGGCAGCTATGCCCAATTATCTACCGATCGGAAAAAACTTTCACAGTAATATTTTTATGCATACGGGCAATACTTATACCAAATTTTATATGGATATCTTAATTTAATAATGAGTTATACGCGTTTAAGTGATTTTCGGGAGGGGACCTTGTATGGGAGCTATGACCAATTATGGACCAATCGGAAAAAACTTTCACAGTAATTTTATATGGATATCTTAATTTAATAATGAGTTATACGCGTTTAAGTGACTTTGGGAGTGGACCTTGTATGGGAGCTATGACCAATTATGGACCAATCGGAAAAAACTTTCACAGTAATATTTTTATGCATATGAGTAATACTTGTACCAAATTTTATATGGATATCTTAATTTAGTAATGAGTTATGCGCATTTAAGTGATTTTCGGGAGGGTACCTTGTATGGGAGCTATGACCAATTATGGACCGATCGGAAAAAACTTTCACAGTAATATTTCTATGCATATGAGTAATACTTGTACCAAATTTTATATGGATATCTTAATTTAGTAATGAGTTATGCGCGTTTAAGTGATTTTCGGGAGGGGACCTTGTATGGGAGCAATGACCAATTTTGGACCGATCGGAAAAAACTTTCACAGTAATATTTTATGCATACGGGCAATACTTATACCAAATTTTATATGGATATCTTAATTTATTAATGAGTTATGTGCGTTTAAGTGATTTTCGGGAGGGGACCTTGTATGGGAGCTATGACCAATTTTGGACCGATCGGAAAAAACTTTCACAGTAATATTTTTATGCATACGGGCAATACTTCTACCAAATTTTATATAGATATCTTAATTTAGTAATGAGTTATGCGCATTTAAGTGATTTTCGGGAGGGTACCTTGTATGGGAGCTATGACCAATTATGGACCGATCGGAAAAAACTTTCACAGTAATATTTCTATGCATATGAGTAATACTTGTACCAAATTTTATATTTATATCTTAATTTAGTAATGAGTTATGCGCGTTTAAGTGATTTTCGGGAGGGTACCTTGTATGGGAGCTATGACCAATTTTAGATCGATCGGAAAAAACTTTCACAGCAATATTTCTAGGCATACGGGCAATACTTGTACCAAAGTTTATATGGATATCTTAATTTAGTAATGAGTTATGCGCGTTTTAAGTGATTTTCGGGAGGGGACCTTGTATGGGAGCTATGACCAATTATGGACCGATCGGAAAAAACTTTCACAGTAATATTTCTATGCATATGAGTAATACTTGTACCAAATTTTATATGGATATCTTAATTTAGTAATGAGTTATGCGCGTTTAAGTGATTTTCGGGAGGGGACCTTGTATGGGAGCAATGACCAATTTTGGACC
>NW_023995177.1:35000-42500 GCF_015586225.1 Lucilia sericata | reverse complement strand
TTAAAAATATGATCACGGGTAGACTGGAGTTTTGTGCATTCAGTTAATAAATGTGTTATGGTTAACGGTTGACTGGAGTTTTGTGCATTCAGATAATAAATGTGTTATGGTTAACGGTTGGATATTACAAAAGTTACAAGTTGGTTGAGGCAATCCCTCTAATAAGTAAGAATGGGTGAGGTTTGTGTGACCAAGTCGAAGTCTAGTGAATACTTTGTTGGAATATACATCGGTGGAGGTTGGAAGTATATTTTGTTCCCCTACAGGATTAATTAACTTATATTGGTGTTGGTATTCATTCCAGGAGATTGAAATATTTTTATATATATTTTTTTCACTGTTTGTCAGAGGTTTGGGGGTTAGTGGTACTGAAAAAAGTACTGTGATTTTAGCTGCAATGTCTGCTTGTCATACATGGGCACACTGCACAATTTTACTGCATTACACATTTCAGTAATCAGTAAATTTTTACTGATTACTGAAAAAAATACAGTATTCAGTAAAATTTTACTGAATACTGAAAAAAATTTCAGTAAACAGTAAAAGAACTCATTAAATACTGTGATTATCTGGATAAACTTTTTAAAAGATGGCAAAATAATAAAAATTATGAAAGAGAATACAAAAAATACAGAAACTCTTTAAATAAAAAATTATAAAAAAAATAATTATTTTAGAAGAAATTTTATCGAAAACAGAAATGATATACGTGTAACGTGACAACTCATTAACGAAATCATTGGTAAAAAATCGAATAATATTGATGAAACAATTTTAACGTATTTTAAAACAGATAAACTACAAAATATTTTTAAACAGATTCGCAATTAATTTTAAAGAAAATGTTAAAAAAAATTATACATAATTGTGACATTAAAACAATAAATAATGTTGAAAGAACACTCCAAACCTCATTTTATATGGAATATGCAAATGAGGAAGATAATATCCTAAAATATCTCAACAATTTATAATATCTTAAAATATCTCAAAATTTTATTTAAAAAAATTGACAAAGATAACCGAATTTTAAAACATAGATTTGGTGTTTGGAATCCTTAATATAATAAATACAATTAAAAATTTAGGTAGAAATAATATAAAATTATATTTGGAGCTCACAATCGAATTTTCGATTAGTTTTTTTTTGACATTTTATAATAATATTTAAATAATTTTAAAGAAAAATTTCAAAACAATCCAAATAAAATATTATTCAGAAGATATTGCGCAAGATATGGTTTTAAAATTACCGAAAATAAGAAACAGCCCGCACTTATTTTTGTTTCCCTAATTTTAGAAAAGTTTTATGATCACACTCATCTGTAAATAAACATTTTAAAGCCACGAAAGGGTAAGTAAAGTACGATGTTTCATTCCTAAACAACCTTTAAAGTATTAACTCTTTTCTTAGGAATATACTCTGCAATTTCAACGTCAAAGAGGATTTGCAAATGCATACTCTCATAGCATATATGCATATACTATGCAATTTGTATATCAAGTTTTTCAAGTTTCTTTTGAATCTGTACGCATGAAGCATATTACCAATTTCAAACCTACGTTACTTCGTCCAACAGTACATAGTGCACCAGGAACAGTGATGCCAAGTGTAGGGATTTTTCCCTTTTTGTAGGGATTTTTTTCAAAAATTTCACGTGTAGGGAAAAAGGCAAAGATTTCTTACTATTGTCAAATTGTAGGGATTTTTCAATTTCATAGTTTTTAACAACTAAAAATATACTCTTTCATGTATTAAACTTTTAAATTAAAAATGAAATCAGTTTTAGGTGTATCGTTAGTAAAAATTCCGCTTGTAATTTCTACAATATATGTACCTACATATCGCTACAAGACTGGCATAATCCAAAATTCGGCTTTCTTGAACTAAGGTCTTCAAAACATGCGACATACTAAAATCTTTCATATAGATTTATGAAATTTCAAATATGTCTATTATTTTCGATGTGAAATCGATTTTTTGTAAACGTAAAAACTAAAACCCACGTTTTTGTGAATATTAGACAACTAAAAATTTAATTTCAATTTAGATGAGAAACATATTAACCTTAACTATCTGAATCTGGATTTTTAAAACCCCTTGATTTGTTTAAAAGTTATTAAAAAAATAGTTAAATGTCATTAAATATCCATATCCATTTTTCTTGAAACGACTTTTTGGATTATGCCAATCCTGTAGGGCGATATATTCTGACTCCTTATAGATAGAGTAGTCGGGGGCTTAATGCAGTAACTCAGGATTGAAAAAATGAATTTAATGTTCTGAAAATTTATAAAAGTAAACCGCAAAAAGTAAACGCAAAAGTAAACCTTATTTAAAATAATTATTTTATGAAATTTTTTTTGTTGGAGGCACATAAAATAAATTTTTATCACGATTCGATGTACTGCCATAAATCTTTCAATTGTTTTTTTTAATCTTAACTGAAGAGTCAGGGTTGGAAGATTTGTATGATGTAAAATTGAAAGAAAAAAAAATTTAAAATTTAAATTCTAGAAATTTCATTCCTAAAAATTAAATACATACATATATGTATATTATAAAACGGAGCTAATATTTTAGTTTTTGATGTTATTTTTGTATTTTTTTAAGATAAACTTTGAAAAAAATGGAAAAAAGTAGTGTAGGGAAAAATGTAGGGAAAATAAAAAGTGGGTGTAGGGAAAAAAGGGATTTTTTCTCATAAGCGTAGGGATTTCTGAAAAAAATCTCCTGGCATCACTGACCAGGAAGTACTTTTATTCTGAACTTATTTTCTAATATTACGTTTGTATTATTTATTTAAACATTTTTTAAGTATACTTTTTGGCGTTCAATAAAATACATTTAAAAAGAAAAAATAATTTTGAATTTTATTTGAACGAAAAAAACTAATTGTCCTCACTGATAATAGCACTTATGTCAACCGATAATATCAGTTATTCCAATTCAATTACATAACAGTTCTCATAACCGAACAAATTCGATTGGCAACAAATTCGGTCATAACAACGAATCTGTTTTCTCTGTTTAAGTAAAGGTATGCACTGTCTGGCTCTATTCATAGACTTTAGCAAAGTCTTTGACACGCTGTCACAAAACAAACTTTTGCAAATGCTACAAAGAATAGGAATAAGGGGAAACACACTGAACAGGTTCAAAAATTATCTCCATTGTAGATCATATCGTGTCAAGATTGAAAAACAATATAGCGATGAAGTAGGAATGGACTGTGGAGTACCTCAGGGGTCTAAATTGGGTCCAATTCTGTATATAATATATGCTAATAAAATGAACTGTACCCTACAAGGAAAAACTACATTTACCTATGCGGATGACACAGCAATAGTAGTCTCCGATGAAAATATCAACTCTGCAATACAACTAATGCAAAATCAATTGAACACTGCTACCAAATGGTGCCACGATAATGGATTAATAATAAACGTAGCAAAAACAAAGTTAATGCATATCAATACATACCACAACAACAAGTGTTTGCACGAAAAATCTTTAAACCCCAGAAGAACAGACGAAAGCTGCTCTACAATAATCGAAGTAGTAGACTCATATAAATATCTGGGAGTATGTGTAGACAGCAGGTTTAAATGGAAAAATCATATTGATAATCTACAGAATAAACTACGAAAATCAGCATATGTGCTATGCCATTTAAGCTACTGTTCTCCATAAAGCATTTTAAGACAGGTGTACTTCTCACTAGTAGAATCATATATAAGGCATGGTATCGCAGCTTGGGGAAGTTCTACACATTGCCGAATAATACAAAATACCGAAAATCAAATACTGAAAATTCTCAGAAAAAATTATAATTGCTCTGTTAACAACACCAATAAATATATCAACAAATAATATAATCCAAAACTACACAAACAATGGAACCGAACTTAATCCACAGAATAAAAACAACACGAATAACAACAATATAATCCAAAACTACACAAACAATGGAACCGAACTTAATACATGGAATACAAACAACACACCAATAACAACAAACATAAACACAACAGAAAACATAGGCAACAATATGTACTTCAACACATCTCGCAGCAGTTGTTTAAACTACCCAGCAAAATCTTTGCTTACAATGATTACCATTAAGTACTTTATTAATGACTTACTTTGTATGTAAAGTCTAAAAAAATCAAAATAAAGAAACAAACAAACATAAAACAGTTACTTTTTCTTTTTTTTTCCTTTTTTTGTGCACACGATATCAAATATCTATTTTTAGACAAACAGAAAATAAAATAGTATTTGTGTGTGAAAACTATTATTTGACGCACAATAAAACAGCTAAGCAGTGGTGTAGTGAGTGGAGCATCCAACTGGCAGACGGAAGGTATTGAGTTCAACTCCAGTCTGTGTCGACTTTTTATTTTTATTTTTTCATAAATATTCTATAAATAACTCTACTAAAAAAACAACTTATTTCCAACCAAATAATATTGACTTACTTTTGGAACATCTCAAACAAAAATAAGTACTTTTTCTAGTAGAATTGTAAGCACTTTACTCGATGAATTCTGGTGATTTTTCTAGTGAATTTGTAAGCAAATATTTTGCTGGGTACAACAACGTGACAGTAAACTCGATTCAAATCAACACGAGAACTCATAATCCAAAAACTCAACACAATTCCCAACAACTCACAAACCAACAGATTAACAACACAACTCAATATTTACCTAACAATGATAATAATTTGGCAAAAATTATGAATGTATTGAGCGTTAAAAATATATATCATATGACTTTAATAAACGAATTCGTTAATGATGACAGATTCCTGAAGGTGATAGACCACGACTACAATACTAGAAGAAGAGCTGAAGGAAGGTTCAAAGTGGAACGATTCCGAAACGAATATGGTAGAAACACCTTACCTACTTTATGGAACAAGATACCTCTACACATTATCAACAATACAAACAAATTCAAAAGAAAAAAAACTTGTAAAACAACATTTTATAAGTTCGCAATGAATGAAAGCGATAATAAATATAAAGCTATTGTAATTTCCTTTTACCTGCTGACAAGCCGTATGTATGGTGGGTTCTTGAATTATAATAATTACTAAAAAATCATAATTGTTATATTTAAGATATTATGTGCAAACCATGATTATTTGAAACAATGAATAAATAAAATTTGCTTAAAAAAAAATACTGGTAATGCAAATCTTACTGAATACTGAATTTTTTTCAGTAATCTGTAAAATTTTCAACCAAAATGCATTATTTAACTAAAATTTTCATACAACTATTATCATATTGATCTCTTTTACTCTCTTTTCTATTAATAATCAAATATTATAATAAATGCAAAATTATATAAGATTTAGCCTCTTATATAAATTTGTACATAGCTAAGTTCTTGTCTTCTGAAAAGATTTACAATCCCAAAAAGTAAAATTTATCGCACTATAGCTACTTGTGATGATAAATATGTATTATATTCCAAAATATGTTGAAAATAGAATTTTCAGTAAATTATTAGATTGTACGGAATACTGTAAACACATTTTCAGTACTCTGTAAAATACTGCTTTTTTTTGCAGTAACCAGGAAATTTATTGCAATTGTTTGCAGTAATCAGTAAAATTTATTGAATACTGAAAATTTTTTCAGTAACCAGTAAAAACTTACTGAATATTGAATTTTTTTTCAGTAATCAGTAAAACTTTACTGACTACTGAAAATTTGTTCAGTATTTTTTTATTATTTTTACTGCAATTTTACTGGTACTGCAAAGTGCCCATCTATGCTGCACAGTGGTATAGGAAAAAAAAAAGAGGGAAATAATTCGGTAACTTCTAAACGGTTAATCCGATTTTAATGAAATTTGGTACGCACAAAGAGGAGGTGTTGTCGAGTTTAGGTTTTGAATTTGGACCAAATTAGGACACCTCGGCTATGTTAAATTTTTAAAACGATCCTATTTCTTCATTTGAGTTCCGATTTAAAAAAAATTTCGTATATAGAATCTCCTCATCGAGCACTATAAAAAATGTCGTCGTAGCAGTAAATTATCTCTTATAGTTTAGGAGATATTCGCATTTGAAAATTAAAATTTTAAAATTTTTACTGTCCTTACTTTAGTTTTTTTGATAATAGCGGGTCCAAATATTCCCGATTTTCGCCATTTTTTTTTTATTCGCTTAACAACAAGTTTATATATCAAGCAGTGAAAGAATTATGTAAAAATCATGACTGAGTCCAAAGTTATAGGCATTTTAATTTAAAAAATAAAAAAAGGCGATTTTTTGTCATTTTTTTGGGAAAAAAGTATCTTTTTCTTTTTAAGTTATCTAAAAAGTTTCTAAGAAGATGTATATAGAATTTATACTTTTTGGAAAGCTGACTTTACATAAAGTACGATAAATGAAACAAAACCTAAAAATTTTTGATACCGAGGGGACCAGGTCCATCCAAAAAAACCCTATTTTTTATGGAAAATTCAATTTTGAGCAAAAATTCTCAAATCGCATAGTCGATATCAAATTATAGTGACCTGTTTTATATGACCCAATATGTTCTTAATCATTTTGTAACGGGTTTCGATAACCCCGCCCCTGGTATGGATATAATAGGCAAAAAACCAAAAAATCCCATTTTTGGGATTTTTTAAAACTTTTTTGGGAATTCCGGGATTTCTAATAAGAAAATTCGAAATTTTTATTTAATTTTGGATTTTAAGTAAAAAAATCTACCTAACTGTAAAATTTCATCAAAAAATATTCATAAATAAAATTTTTATTGCAATTTGAAAAATTTGTATCTTCGCAAAAACTGAATAAAAAACATTTTTTAATTTTTTTTAAAAAAAGTATTCCGCGAATTTTTTAATTTTCAAAAATTATATACAGTTTTGAAAAATAGACAAAATTACCTTTCCATTGATATATAACATGCCTACCTAATGTTTTTTAAGTGACAAATTAATTAGGGAAAACTAAACATCTTTTAGAAAATTTACCTAGCACTATTATTTTCATCCATATATGTAACAAATTTAAGAGTTAACCTTATGGATGAAAATAATAGTGCTATGTAAATTTTCTAAAAGATGTTGAGTTTTCCCTAATTAATTTGTCACTTAAAAAACATTAGGTAGGCATGTTATATATCAATGGAAAGGTAATTTTGTCTATTTTTCAAAAATGTATATAATTTTTGAAAATTAAAAAATTCGCGGAATACTTTTTTTAAAAAAAATTAAAAAATGTTTTTTATTCAGTTTTTGCGAATATACAAATTTTTCAAATTGCAATAAAAATTTTATTTATGAATATTTTTTGATGAAATTTTACAGTTAGGTAGATTTTTTTACTTAAAATCCAAAATTAAATAAAAATTTCGAATTTTCTTATTAGAAATCCCGGAATTCCCAAAAAAGTTTTAAAAAATCCCAAAAATGGGATTTTTTGGTTTTTTGCCTATTATATCCATACCAGGGGCGGGGTTATCGAAACC